>NW_007254709.1:55771-61034 GCF_000164805.1 Carlito syrichta | reverse complement strand
TGTCATCTTTGATTTCTTTGAGCAGTGTTTTGTAATTTTCATTGTAAAGGTCTTTCACGTCTCTGGTAAGGAAGATGCCAAGGTATTTCATTTTTTGTGTGTGTCTATTGTGAATGGAATTGTGTTTTTTATTTGGGTTTCTGTTTGTTTATTATTGGTGTAGAGAAATGCAATTGTCTTTTGTACATTTATTTTGTATCCTGAGACTTTACCAAAGGCCTTTATCAATGTAAGGAGACTTTTGACACATTTTCTTGGGTTTTCGAGGTACACAATCATATCATCTGCAAAGAGAGATAACTTGACTTCCTCTTTTCCTATTTGGATAACGCTGATTGCCTCCTCTTCTCTGATTGCTCTAGCCAGGACTTCCAATACTATGTTGAACAGGAGGGGTGAGAGTGGGCATCCTTGTCTAGTTCCAGTTTTCAGGGGAATTGGTTCCAATTTTTGTCCATTTAGGAGTATGCTGGCTGTGGGTTTCTCGTAGATGGTTTTTACTATTTTGAGGTATGTTCCCCATATACCTAGATGTTCAAGGGTTTTTATCAAAAAGGGGTGCTGGATTTTATCAAAAACTTTTTCTGCATCTAATGATATAATCATGTGGTTTTTGTTTTGACATCTGTTGATTAATTTAATTACATTAATGGTTTTAAGAATGTTGAACCAGCCTTGCATCCCACGAATGAAGCCTACTTGGTCATGATGGATGATTTTTCAGATGTATTGCTGAATCCGGTTTGCTAGGATCTTATTGAGAATTTTAGCATCTATGTTCTTCAAAGATATTGGCCTATAGTTCTCTTTCTTTGTTGGATCTTTACCTGGCTTGGTTATCAATGTGATGTTGGCTTCGTAAAATGATTTGGGGAGAGTTCCATCTATTTCAATCGCCTGGAATGCCTTCAGTAGGATTGGCATCAGCTCCTCCTTAAATGTCTTGCAGAATTCTGCTGGAATGCCATCTGGCCAGGGCTTTTTTTGGTAGGAAGTTTTCTTGTTATGTAGTAGATTTCCTTGATTGTTATTGGTCTATTTAGGGTCTCAATTTCTTCTTGTTCCAACCTCGGTAGGTTGTGTGATGTCAGAAAGTCCTCCATTTCCTTAAGGTTTTCAAGTTTGTTTCCATACAAGTGTATGTAGTAGTCTCTAATGATCTTTTGTGTTTCTTCAGGGTCAGATGTGACTTCATCTTTTGTGTTTCTGATTGTGCTTATTTGGCTTTTTTCTTGTTTTTTCTTGGTCAGTCTAGTTAGGGGACCATCGAACTTGTTTATCCTTTCGAAGAACCAGCTTTTTGTTTCATTGATGTTTTCTATTATCTTTTTGTCTTCTGTGTTCTCGATTTGGGCTTTTATTTTGGTGATCTGAATTCTTCTGCTGAAAATTAGGGTTTTTGTGGTCTTGCTTTTCCAGCTTCCTTAGGTGGCTTGTTAGGTTGTGAATTTCTTTTCCTTCCATTTTCTTCATGTGTGTTTGTAGGGATATAAATTCCCCTCTTACTACAGCTTTCAGGGCATCCCAGAGATTTTGGTAAGATGTTTCTTCATTTTCATTTGTTTCTGGGTATCTTTTGATCTCTGTTTTGATTTCATCATTGACCCAGGAGTTGTTTAGCATCATGTTGTTTAGGGTTCATGTCTTTCTGGGTTTTGGGGGGACTTTGTTGGTGTCAATGTTTATTTTTATTCCACTGTAGTCTGAGAAGGTACATGGTAGAATTTCGGTCCTTTCAAATTTGCTTATGCTTGATTTATGGCCGAGTATGTGGTCGATCTTAGAATATGTTCCATGTGGTGATGAGTAGAATGTGTATTCTGTGGTCTTTGGATGGAGTGTTCTGTAGGTATCAATTAAGTCCATTTGGTCCAGAGTCACATTGAGGTTCCAGATTTCCTTGCTGATTTTTTGTCCTGATGATCTGTCTAGGGTTGTGAGTGGGGTATTAAAGTCCCCAGTTAAGATGGTGTTAGAGTCAATATCTTTCTTTAGTTTTCCTAGAAGTTCCTTTATGAAAGTTGGTGCACCTATGTTGGGTGCATATATGTTTAGGATAGATATTTCTTGTTGATGGATTGAGCCTTTTATCATTATGTAGTGGCCTTCTGTATCTTTTTTGATTTTTAATAGCTTGAAGTGTATTTTGTCTGAAATTAAGATCGCTACTCCTCCTTTCTTTTGTATTTCGTTCACCTGAAAGTTTGTTTCCCATCCTCTTACTTTGAGTCTGGAGATGTCCTTTCTAGTGAGGTGAGTCTCTTGAAGGCTATAGATTATTGTCTGATGACATTTTATCCATTTTGCCATTCTATGTCTTTTCAGTGGTGCATTTAGTCCATTCAAATTTAGGCTAATAATTGAAATGCAAGAGTTGATCCCTGTCATAAGGTTCTTACAGAGTTGTTCCTGTTTATTTGTTGTCTTTCTTGGGTTTTGGAGTTGGCTCATGTGTGCTTTTAATCTTTTGTCTGTACTCTTGTGAAGAATGCTGTTGTTCTTTTTTCTTTTATTCTGTGTTCAGTACTTTCTTAAGTGTTTCTTGTAGAGGTGGTCTGGTAGCAGCGTAGATTTTTAGGGATTGGATATCTGGAAAATATTTCAATTCTCCCTCACTGATGAAACTTAGTTTGGCTGGGTAGGTTATTCTTGGTTGAAATTGTTTCTCTTTTAGAACTTTGAAGATAGGGTTCCAGGCTCTCCTAGTGTGAAGGGTTTCTGTGGATAAATCTGCTGCTATTCTAATTGGTTTTTCCTGGTAGGTAGTCTGGCCTTTTTCTCTTGCTGCCTTTAGGATTTTTCCTTTCATAGCTACTTTGTTTAGGTGAATTATTATGTGTCTGGGAGTTGGTCTTCTCATTTGTTATCTTGCAGGGGTTCTCTGAATCTCTTGTGTTTGAATTTTTCATCATTGATGAGATGAGGGAAGTTTCCTTGAATGATTTCATGAAATGTTTGTTCCAGTGTGGCTTCTGTTTCTCTCTCTGCCTCAGGAAGCCCAATTACTCTTAGGTTTGGTCTCTTGAAGTCATTCCTCTCTTGCAGGTTTTGTTCTGTCTTTTTGAGCTTCTTTTCTATGTTTTTGACAGTTTGGGTTAGTTCCGTGTTTTGGTCTTCAAGCTCTGAGATTCTTTCTTCAGCTTGGCTGATTCTGCTTTCCATGCTTATTAGTCTGTTATTCATTTCCATCACAGTATTCTTTACTGCTGTCATTTCTGACATGAGCTCCTTCCTATTTTCCTCTTGTCTCTCCTCAATTTTTTTAATTCTCTCCATTAATGTCTTGATGTCTGGGTTTGTTGCATGTAACCAGTCATTCTGGGGGCTCTTCATTGTTTGTGTTCCAGAATCTGTTTTCTCAGTGTCTGATCTCCCAGGGGTCTGTGTGAGACCTATATTCTTCTTTTGGTTTTTCTTCATTTGTGCGGTTTTTCCCCTTCCCTACTTTTTCCTTCCCTCCACATCACTGTCTTCTTTAATTCTGTTATTCAGGGGTAAAGGGATTGGTTTTACTTCTGTTTGTTCAATCTCCTATTCTTTATGTATGCCCTCTTACTTTGTTCAATTCTGGGGTTGCACTGTAGGTTGGGGGTGGCCCTTTTTGCAGTTTTGAGATTTACTTAAGTAGGGAGCTGTGATTCAAAATCTATCTGCAGGTTCTGGTATTCGCTGACAGGTGTGTGAATAATCTGGAACCCACTTCCCACTGCCTTGGAATCTGTCCGTGTAGTGGGGCTGTAGGTTTACTCCCTGAAATAAAATGTGGTTAGCAGAGGGGAGAGAATGGAGCAGACAGTGGGTTGAAGAGTGGGGTGGAGAGATAGAGGAGTAAGGGAGGAAACAAACAAGTGTGCCAACAAATAGAGAGAGAGGCCTATACTGAAACAGATAAAAACAATAGACCACAGCTACAGATGAACCAACTCTCATACAAACAAAAATAAAACATATAGTGATGCTAACATACCAGCTATCCAACCACCTTATTAGTGTGCTGTTCCTCTATACAAAGATATGGTTTACAGAGAGAAGAAAAGAGAAGAAAAGGAAGAGGAAAAAAGAAAAAACGGAACAATACAGTAGGAATAGAATTAAGTCATTAAACTAACAGGATGAATGAAGCAGACTCTGAGACATTTTGTTTAAGTCCAATGTCCTTTCAGGTCTGATTTCTAGTTTTCTTTTAAAGCTGGTAAATTAGTTTGCAGTTAGGGTCAGTTGCCCCTGGTCTGCTTTGAAGGACAGTTCAGATCACCCTCTGTTCACCACTCTGGCCTATGTCTTTATCAAGCTTGTTTCTCCCGTTTCGGTGTTGTTACCTTGAATCGCCAGCAGGTGGTGCTATCTCAGCTGTTCGCCCAGAGGGGGTGGGGCCAGACAGGGATGGCAGAGGCTGAAGATGGCAAGATGGCTGCCTGCCTCGAGGCAGACGGCAGGAGACTTACGGCGGGCAGGACATCTCGGTTGCAGGAGAGGTGGCAGTGATCCCAGCAGATCTTCCCTGAAAGGGCTTCAAGGACTGAAGTTGTGGATTGCCTCTGGCCCGGGTGGTGTGATGTGCTACCGGCAACAGTGGCTGTGGCTGTGGCGGCTGTGGCAGCTGCGGCGGTGGCGTCTGCACTGCAGTGGCTGTCCAGACTGCTGCGATGCCCCAGTGGTGGCAACGGCCAGGCTCCGTATGAAGAGCAGGCTGCAATGTTGGGGTCCGTAGCCCGCGGGGCAAGAGTCAGAGACCCACTGCAGTTCTCCTTTGCAGAGGTTTCCACAGACCGGGTTGCCCCGTCACCATCTTGCCGGAAGTCCAACAGTGATGTTCTTTAAAGAGGATTTTCAAATTTCAATATAAAACATTCTTAAAAACTCTGGGTTTTTAGAAGAAAGTCAGACTCATAATGTAGAAAAATTAAAGAACAACTTTTTATTCTAAAGCACACCTTTATTAAAAATCATATTTGTCTACAAAAATGCCATGTGTGAGTGCAAAAAAAATAAAAATAAGATAATCATTCAATCTGTAAATAGATTTGAAAAATAATCATCAATAAATAAATGCAAACTTATTTTTCCTCTAGATATTTTTGAAGTTTACTCTTTCTAATGAGACTAGAAAAATAAATACTTTTTAATTTTATTTTAAAGATGTGGGGTACAATTCAGGATTAGGTATATAAATGGTCATCATACAGGTAAAGTTTGAGCATCCCTTTGGTCCCTGCTTCACCTGGTTTGAGATCAGGCACTCTTTTTTTTTTTTTTTTGAGTT
>NW_007254709.1:54184-55566 GCF_000164805.1 Carlito syrichta | reverse complement strand
GCCCCGGCCCCCGCAGCCTCGGCCTGCTGGGCTCTGGCGATCCTTCCACCTCAGCCTTCTGAGTAGCCAGAATTACAGGCATGTGTCACCACGCCCGGCTGATTTTTTTTTTTTAATTTATTGTAGAGATGAGGTCTCACTGCCGAGACGGGTCTCGAACCCGTGGGCTCAGGCAATTCACTCACCTCAGCCTCCCAAAGGCATGGGATTACAGGCTGAGCCACCGAGCCCAGCTGAGATCAGGCACTCTTATTGATGCTATGTGCCCCCTCCTTCCTACCCCTGGCAGCATCCTGCTGCTGCCAAATCCATTTTTATAGTGTTATAATAAATGTTCAGAGTTCCCTTATAAGCGAGCACATGTGGCACTCAGCTTTTTGTTTCTGTGATAGATCACTGAGTATGATAGACTCTAAATCTATCCACGTTGCTGCAAAGTCCACAATTTTGTCCTTCTTTATGGCTGCATAATATTTCATCGTGTATATCCACACATTTTTTAAACTCAGTCCACATTTGATGGGCAGCACAATTGGCTCCATGTTTTTGCTATTGTAAATGCTGCTGCAATAAACATATGTGTGCAGATATCTTTTTTATAGAGTGATTTGAGTTCCCAGAAGGAGGATTGCTGGGTCATATGGAAGGTCTGAAAAGAGTGTGGCAATTCCCAAAAGATCTAAAAATCAAAAAATAAATATTCTTAGCTACTTTTAAAACTACATAAGAAAGAATATGTTTGATTTTATTTAAACTTGATAATTACATTATTCACTCTAATGATTTTATTTAAATTTTAATATCTTTAGGGGTAAAAGAGGTTTTTGGTTACATGAATAAATTGTATAGTGGGGACATCTGGGCTTTTAGTGTACCCATCACTCCACTAGCATACAATAGTGTCATAGGTAATATTTCTATGAATATAAGCCCTTAATAAAGATATTGTAGTGTCACATAAATAAAATATGGAAGGTATATTTTGCTCATGTTTTGCCTTAGTCTGCATCTACACTGTCAAACTAATTTAATCACATCCACTGGTTTATTTTTTGACTTAGCCAATTGAGCAGTCTGGTCAATGAATAATTTTATAACTGTCAATAAACATTGTGATGTTTTAAATACAAGAAGTTTTAAAAACATTAAATATCTAACACTTTTTCACAGTATCTCATTACTGATAAGAATTCATCAGTGAGCTGGGCTCAGTGGCTCAGCCTATAATCCCGCGCCTTGGGAGGCTGAAGTGAGTGGATTGCCTGAGCCTGCAGGTTCGAGACCCGCCTGGGTAACTTGGTGAGACCTCATCTCTACAATAAATCAAAAATTAGCCGGACGTGGTAGCACGCGCCTGTAGTTCCAGCTACTTGGAAGGCTTA
>NW_007254709.1:0-54164 GCF_000164805.1 Carlito syrichta | reverse complement strand
AGGCTTAGGCGGAAGGATCGCCGGAGCCCAGCAGGTCGAGGCTGCGGTGGCCAGGAGCAGCCACTGCACTCCAGTCTGGGCAACAGAGTGAGACTCCAACTCAAAAAAAAAAAAAGAATTCATCAGAGATAAGTCGATTACAAAAAGCAAAGTACAAACTTTTGATATAGTAAAAGATTACAATGTGGCTGATATATATAAAAAGGGTCTGATAGTATTTTCTACGAGAGTATTTAGAACTATTTTTGAGCTGCAAAATATAGTTTCCTTGAGCAGATAACAAGAAGCAATCTGGGAAGTTTTACACCCTCACCTTTTAATAATTTAAATATTTTCAAACATAACTTCACGATAGGACCATAATTTTAATGGTCTTCATATGTAGGGGGTTTTCACACTGCACTGGAGAGTCATATCATCAAAAAAGACAGCTCTTAAGTAAATACCCTCTATGGAATCTCTACTTTCTTAGTCTTCCCAGTTCCTTGCCTAAAGACAATTTTCATTGTGGATTTAATTTTGTATTTGCATGTTGTGGTAGTTCCCAACGAGTGAGGCTATTACCTAGAGATTTTGAACTTTACTTTGTGTGGAGGGATGTAGGCATATTGACCAACTTGGCAAGGAGCACTATCTGCAACGGCTTCTCTTTTTTTCCTCATTGCTTGACACCGATATAAAGTATATTCTCGCTTAGTTAATGAATTCCCAAAAGGAGCAAAGGAAATTATGTCTTCGATATAATTTCTACTAGCCCCATCTGATGCTTTCTTCTGTATGTTGTTGCTAGGTAAGTCATTTTTACCTTCTGAAAGTAAATTTACATCAGACATCTAGGTCAGTTGTATATATTTGTGTTTGAAACAAAAGCATTTGATTATCTGTTTCATTTAAAAGCATCACAACTGTTCTGGTACTCCCCTTACACATTGTTCTTTGTTAGGTAAAGTCATTCCTCCTAAAGACCCTAGCACTGAACTCCAAAATGACCACCACAAAACAAAAAGATAAAAGAATGAGAAGTAGTCTTTGTTAAATCCTGCCAAATCACATGCAAGAGAAATGGCTTATTAACCTGTGTCATCTGAATAAATGTTATGTCTAATAAATTCAGTGCCCAAACTGGACACCAGATACACAAATCTTCATCCACAGAGTTTCATTACCCTCATCACCTGTGTATTTAAATGGTGACAGATGTTTCTTGACATAATTTTAATTTACAAAAATATTAGCAAACTCCTAATAATCATCTCCAAGAAAGAGTGAGTAAAAGAGTATCAAGTCTGAGAAGAGCAAAATGTGAATTAAAAAAGAGTTATGATTAGGATTTGTCTTTTAGTGAAAGAATGTGGCCCCAATCAACCTCAAAACTATGTGAGTTCCAGTTGAGCATAGGTGGACTACATATAATTTTGTTGTGTCTTTCACTTATGTTCAGTTCATCTGTATATAATTGTAGAACTGGAGTTCAAACAGATATCAGGTGTACATGTAGGATTCCATCCTGCGACTGAGTGTAGACATGTAAAATCAACTTGAAATTTCATAATTGTCTCTATTACAAATATGTGACTCCATTGTGTTCTCTTTTTATATGTGTTCCATAAATAATTCTCTAAGATTGCTTTGCACAAATACTTGTCCTCATTCCACATATCATGACTTCCTTCAATACGATTAGAACTACAAACACAGACTGCTGTCCTCACTGGTATATTCAACTTTCACTGTGTTGGAAGATTTGTTCTCTCTAGTTTTCTTATTATTATTTATGTCACCATGTCACATGTTGAGAACCCAGAAAATAATCCCAACTCTTATATAGCATTGTTTACCTAAGTGAGCAAGCCAGGAAGACCTAACAAAAGAACAGGTGAAACTGCTGTTTCTCACACAAAACAGTACAAGAGGTGTTTGTGAAATTGCAATAAAAATCCTTCAGTGTATATTCTTCTTCCCTTTTCTCAGTCTTTTCTGGGGAGAAATAGAATATACATAAAGTAAAATCCAATTAATTCAGATTCCACTCACTAATTGTAATTTATGCAAAAGCCAGATATGATGCTAAACTTTCTAATATTTCCCTTTTCAATTTTGTAACAGAAGGAAATGTCCTCAACTAACATCAAGAATTTTATACCATCTTTTATATACACATTTTATACATTAATAGGTTTATATGTATACATTAAAAGGGCTTTTCTGAGGTCCTTGATTGTATTCAACATTGACTGTTGCTAATCACTGATAGTATCATTCCAAAAAGAAGTTCCATGATCTCAATTCTTTTGAAACTGGTTTGACTTCTAGTTTTTTGTGAAGTAGTAAGGTTGAACTATATTACTTTCTTTTGAGGACCATGATGGGCTATTGTAACAAGGTCTAGAGCAAGACTGCCTGGGGAAAACAGGTGGCTTGCCATCTACAATATCTGTGGCCCCCTAAGCAAGCGATTTAAAGATGTTGTGCTTTATTTTGATGTCTACTCCATAGAGTTGCCACTCTTACATGCTTTAACATTTTGGAGTGTGTGGAACATAATAATCATGATAATTTGTTTTTCAAGTGAATAACTGCAATTTGCTAGGTTTGCTTTAATTTCCTTTGGACCTGTAAAAAATAAAGACAACAGTGTTTACCTGTACGACTGCTTAGTGTCTTGCAGTAGTTTTCTGTGATTATGATTTCAAGGAGGGCCTTTTCTATTGCTATGTATTATTCTATTATGCATTGCATTTAGTTGGCTACTATAACTAAAACATAAAATATATGAGGGAGAATTAGGGACAGCTAAAGCTTGCGTTTGTATGCTGTGGAGGGTCGCCTGGAGGCACCACCATCTCAGTAATGTGGGCAATCTCAGCTCTCCAGGTCTTGTTAACAGAATGGTCCTGAAGCGTGCAGATCAGGAGAAGTCTACCGTCACTGAGCCCTACTACCAGGAAGCTGACCCAAGCTGACCCAGACTTCCTGAACACTTACTTTACCCTTGTGGGTTCCTAAGGCTGCAGGTTAAGCAGATGCTTCCCTCATGTGAACACCACACTTATGAGCCCTACAAGTAGAGCCCTACTGGTCATGTCAGCACCAAGTGCTCTTAAACTCTGAAGTTATGTGGTGTCTCTGGTCAGTTGCTGCTATGGTCACGTGGTGTGTCCAGCTCTTTCAGTCAATAGTGTGTGGTGGACTCCTGAACCCTGCTTCACAGTGGAATATTGCATAATGCGGCCATTACTGGCTATAGCTTGTGGAAGTCTCAGCAATCCAAGTCACATAGATGTTTAGGGTCATGTGGATGCTGTAGCCATGTACACCTTTCTCATGCACGCTTCTAGGGTACAGTGTCAGGCTGCTCTGTCATGTTAAGATTGTGGCTACTGAACCCTGCAGACCTCTGCATCAGCAGCCATGCGGCTCCTACCACCATATGGCAGGTGAGGCCTTTGCAGTTATGTGAGCACCACTAACCAATGGCAGTTGCTCCCATGGTCACGCACCACGCTATGGTCACGTGGAGTTCCGCCCTCTGAGTCACGTGAAGACTGAGCGCTCCTGAACCTTGTCCATCAGGTGGATCCTGGAGTTATGTGAACTCAACTATGGTCAGGTATGAGGATCCACCCTTTAGGTATAAGGAAAGACTCCTGAAGGCGACCTTCCGAGGAGTCAGACCTACAAGTGTAGAAGATTTTAGAACTGTGAGCTTTACCAGGGCTGGGGCCAAACTATGATCAGACTCTGGCTCAGATCCCAACCTGTCCACCAACTTTTAATTCCACTTCACAGGACTGTGTTCTGTAGGAGGGCACTAGCTACTACTAGAAGTTTACTCAGTGAATTGGGCTGTAAGGGATGGGACCAACAGACCCCAAATAGCAGCGCACCCAAGATGGGGGTGTGCAGAGGTAGGGGGAGGACTTTCTGAATGTGAAAAAACTTTTGTACACCTGGCAGAGAAACCATGCACGTGTGTGTGTGTGTGTGTGTGTGTGTGTGTGTGTGTGTGTGTGTGTGTGTGTGTCCTGATCATGGACTCTCAGGAGCTATTATTGGTAGGGTCTGGGAGGAGGAGAAGCCAGGAGTAGAATGTGGGGGCAACAGGGGTGGGGTGGATTGGGCTAGGGGAATTGAGGTGGGTAGTTAGGGGCAGTTCATGGATTTGTAAATCATCTCTCAACGTCAGGGCTGTGGAGGCCAGGTGGGACCCTCACCCCTCCCCTGTTGCCACACCAAAGCCTTACCCTTGCCCGTCATTCTGCCTGACTTACTGTTTGTACAGCTTGAAGCAGTCCTCTGCCTGTCCTCTGACTATGTGTTATTAAGGACACCCGAGACTTTCCAGACGCAAGTTTGAATAGACGATTCCAAAACCAATTGAAATCTCTGTCTCTCATTTGATTCTGTAAAGGTTGTCTTTGTTTCCATGATTTATTTTTCCAGTAAACATTCTAAACATGTGTCAGGGAAAAAGGGAAGGAGAGAGGAAGAGAAGGAGAGGTGAAGGGGGAGAGGGAGAGAGAGGAAAAGAGGGAATTTTAAAAAAAATAATATATTTCAATGAAATTTTCAAAGTTGTCATGATGTGAAAATTCAGAATTTATTGATTATACTTAATTTGAAGTTCCTTAGTTTTGCAGATTTTACCGAGTACATTTGCGAGTGGAGTGACAATCTTTTTGTGCTTAGGGTGGCTAAATGGTTTCAAGTAGTACAGACCAACACGTGTGTGTTTTACCCACCCCTCATTTCCTAGTTATTGTTTATTAGATTATTTCCTCAAAAACTCTTCTTTTCTTCCTGTGTAAAATTATAGTGAATGTAATATTCAGAAAAAATATTAAGTAAAATCATAGGTGATACATTTGGTACCTGCGGAAAGTGGTATTAGGTAAAGAAAGTTGAGCAACTAGTAAGACTGCTACATTTATGGAATTTTAAATGTTGCTTAGCAGATGGTTAACAAATACTGTCACTCGTAATATTATTGATTTTTCTCTCATTTCAGCACTTCTAAGATTGTTCTGCAAATCACTAGGCCCAAGGGAAAGCAACTGCAGAAAGGTACTCTATCACTAAGAAGCTTGGGATTTACAGAACTGAAGGTAAGTGAATGTTCATATTGTAGGAATTTTTTAGATAGTATTCTAATATATAACACGAATCTCAAAGTTTCCACTACGTTTATGGGAATGAGACATTTTTCCACAGGGCAATTGAGGAGCAAGTGTTCTTCAGGAAATATTTGGGGAAACCCTGTTTAAAATAAATCTTCTAACACTTTTGAACCTTGTTCCTTTGCTTATTAAGAACAATGGAATGTGAGTTTATAATAATTGTACCGATTCCGCTCATTAAGAAATTACATATTGCTCTTTAATTAATATTATCTGATGTCATTAGTCAGTCCCTCCTACTTGAATCTTTTCACATTTTTTTCTTCAGAGATACTCCCAATTTACAAGCATGCTTCTGATACCGTGCTTGCAAAATAATAAGTGCATCAATTCAAGAAATTAGGGTTACCTTGTACCATCTTTCTGAGATGGTATGGAAATTACTCTGGTGTTAAACTTGATGGTACAGTAACAGAGATAGGCAAGATATACAAGGGGAAAGAAGGAAGGTTTTCAGAGGGGAGTGTATCACCAGGATGAATTAAGTTCCTCAGAGGCTTTTTCAACATGTGTTTCATTCTCTTGCCAATATGTCCCCTCAGTGTTCTGACCCACACATCCATCCTTTGGCCTCCTCATTCAGTATGCCAGGTACTCATGTCCCTTCTTTTCAACCTATACTTGATTCTAAAGACAAATCATTGCAACCCCCTCTTTTGACAACAACAACCACTCCTTGGTCCCATCATCCTTTGTTTCCAAATAGGCTGTAAAGCACACCTATATAATTATGTGTATATATTTAGACAGAAAAGATTTTGTGATAAATTCAGAAAGGGAAGTGTCTGGATCAAAGTGCAAGAATGTCTTTTGAAGGGCTGAGCTTATGCACACACTCTTAGTGGAAGTATACATTGATGTAAATATCACTATATACTTCAGAAAAATACCTGTTATATTTAAAAAATACAAAATTCAGATGCTTCTCCTGGGAAACTGTAGAGCACAGACAATTTCTTGGAGTTACTCTGAACCTCAAACTGTGTTCCACTTGGTTTTGTGGCCTCCACTACTGAAAGTGCTCTTTAACTCTGGTCAACCCATGGGTATATTTCCATTACCTTTTTGTACAGAAACCTTCATTATTTTCTCTGAGACAGAGATGGTACTTCCTATATGCCACAAGGCTGTGTGAGGAGTACAGCATACCTGCAGGTCCAGAACATTCATCCTACAGACAGCAGATGTTCAGAATACTCGGTCCTCTGGACTCCAGGAAAGTCTCTCATTACTATCACCACTGTTTGAAAAAACCTCTGTGTCTGAGATTGTCAAAGCTGCAGGTTTAGCATTAATAATACAGGAAGATACTTAGTTAAAAAAAATTTTTTTTGAGTCAGAGTCTCACTGTATTGCCCGGGCTGCAGTGTGGTAGCACACTCATGGCCACCACAGCCTCGACCTTCTGGGCTCAGGTGATCCCTCCACCTCAGCCTTTCAAGTAGCTGGAGCTAGAGGCACTTGCCACCATGCCCGGCTAATTTTTCTTAATTTATTGTAGAGATGAGATCTCGCCAAGCTGCCCAGGCTGGTCTCGAACCTGTGGGCTCAGGCAAACCTCTCATCTCAGTCTCCCAAAGTGCTGGGATTATAGCTGTGAGCCACCATACCCGGCCACTTTTTAAAATTGTATTTTAAAGATGTGGGGAATAGTTCAGGATTAGGTATACAACTGGTCATTGTATAGGTAAAGTTTGGACCTCCCTTTGGTCACCACTTTGCCTGGTGTGAGATCAGTTACCCTTATTGATGTTGTGTCGCCCCCCATCCACCAACTCTGATAGTATCCTGCTACCGTCAATCCCTTTCTTATAGTATTATGGCAAATATTCAGGGTCCACTTATGAGTGGGAACATGAAGTACTCTGTCCTTTGTTTCTGTGATAAATCACTGAGTATGATAGACTCAAAATCCATCCAAGTTACTGCAAAGTTCATATGTGTGTTTGTCCTTCTTTATGGCTGCATAATATTCCATTGTGTATATGTACCGCTTTTAAAAAAATAATCCAGTCCATCTTCGATGGGCAGCATGGTTGGTTCCATGTTTTTGCTACTGTGAATAGACCTGCAACAAACATGCGTGTGCAGGTATCTTTTTGGTAGAATGACTTGGGTTCCTCCAGGTATATTACCAATTGAGGGACTACTGGGTCATATGAAAGGTCAATGTCTAGTTCTTTTAGAAATTGCCAGACTGTTTTCCAAAGATGTTGTACTAGTTTGCATGTCCACCAGCTGTGTAGAAGCATACCTTTTTCTTCACCTCCTCGCCAGCATCTGTTGTTTGTTTTATTAATGATGGCCATTCTTACTGGGACTAGGTGGTATCTCAATGTGGTTATGATATGCATTTCTCTGATGATTAGTGAGGCTGAGAAATTTTTCATGTGTCTGTTGACTGCCCATATATCTTCTTTTGAGAAGTGTCTATTTACATCTTTTGCCCACTTTTTAATGGGGTTGTTTGTTTTGTTCCTTTTGGCATGTTTGAGTTTCTTGTAGATTCTGCATGTTAGGACTTTGCCAGATATACAGTTGGCAAATATTTTTTTTTTCAATTCTGTGGGCTGTCTCCCCACTCTCTTAATTGTTTCTTTGCTTTGCAGAAGCTTTTCAGCTTGATGGGGTCACCCTTGTCTATCTTATCTCTTATGGTATGGGCACTTGGGGTTTTGATCAGGAATTGATTGCCAGTTCCAATTTCCATACGCGTATCTCCTGCATTTTCTAAGGTTCTTATAGTTCGAGATTTAGGTCTTTAATCCATTTAGAGTTGATTTTTGTGTATGTGATAGGTAGGGGTCCTGTTTCCATCTTCTGCAAGTGGTCTGCCAGGTTTTCCAACATCATTTACTGAATAGGTTCTCCTCTCCCCAGTGGTTGTTGGTGGAGGCTTTGTCAAAGATGAGTTGGTTGAGGAATTGAGGTTTTCCTTCCAGAATCTCTATCCTGTTCCATTTGTCTATGTGCCTGTTCTTGTACCAATACAAGACTGTTTTTATTACTGTGGCCTTATAGTAAAATTTGAAGTCTGGAAGTGTGATACCTCCTGCTTTGTTTCTTTTGCTAAGGATTGTTTTGGCTATTCGTAGTCATTTATGTTTCCATATAAATTTCTGTGTTGTCATTTCCAGGCCTGAGAAGAACGATGTTGGTAATTTAGTGGGTGTTGTGTTGAATCTGTAGATTGCCTTTGGTAGGATGGACATCTTAACAATGTTGCTTCCTCCTACCCATGAGGATGGAATACTTTTCCATTTGTTTGTGTTCTCTTGGATTTCTTTGAGCAGTGTTTTGCAGTTCTCATTGTAAATGACTTCCATTTCTCTGGTTGGGAAGATGCCAAGGCATTCCCTTTTTTGTGTGGCTATTGTGAATGAGATTGGGCTTTTTATTTGGTTCTCTGCCTACTTGTTGTTGGTGTATAAGAATGCAGCTGTCTTTTGCACATTCATTTTGTACTCTGAGACTTTGCTAAAGTCTTTTATCAGTGAAAGCAGGTTTTTGACAGACTTTCCTGGGTTTTCGAGGTATAAGATCATATCGTCAGCAAAGAGGGATAACTTAACTTCCTCTTTACCTATTTGGATACCCCTGATTTCCTTGTTTTGTCTAGTTGCTCTAGACAGGACTTCAAACACAATGTTTAACAAAAGAGGAGAGAGTGGACAGCCTTGTCTTGTTTCAGTTTTCAGGGGAAATGTTTCCAGTTTCTGTTTGTTTAACAATATGCTGGCTGTGGGTTTATCATAGATGGTGCTTAATATTTTGAGGTATGCTCCTTCTATGCCTAAATGTTGAGGGTTTTTATCAAGAAGAGATGCTGAATTTTATCAAAAACTTTTTCTGCAGCTAATGATATAATTATGTGGTTCTTGTTTTAACATCTGTTGATATATTTAGTTACATTTATGGTCTTGTGGATGTTGAATCAGCCCTGCGTTCTGGGGATAAAGTTTACTTGGTCATAGTGGATGTGTTTTGAGATGTGCTGTTGGTTCCAATTTGCTAGCATCTTTTTTTTTTTGCATTTTTTAAACATTATTTATTCCAAAGACAAGTTCTCAACAAGTTCCCCAGCAGGCAGTATTAGAAAAGAACTATGAAGAGTTACAAGAAAATAAACCTAAAATTTCTGTTTTAAAGATACAATGTTTGATTCAAGATCTCTGGGGTTGAAGTAAAAAGGACTTAACCAGAAAATTTGTGGGGGGGAATACTCTAATGCTGCTTTACTTAACTGGGAATAATTACTATGTTTAATTATTATGCATAATAGTTATCAGCAGATAAAATTAGCAGATGTCCCATTGGCTTTCAAATGCTTTGGACAAAATTAACAAATTGCATCCCTTCTCCCTCAGGGAGTCTCCTTGGAAGAAAGAACCCTATATGTTATTTTTATTGGATTATTTTAGGAACACAGGAAGCATACAGAAAGACTTCTCATTAGAGGTGAATAGACTGCATCTTGTTGAGAATTTTTGCGTCTATGTTCTTTAGCGATATTGGACTGTAGTTCTCTTTTTTTGTTGTTGTTAGTCTTTAAATTTTCTTATGGTTTGGGTATTAGTGTGATGTTAGCTTTGTAAAATGATTTGGGGAGACTTCCTTTTTTTCTAAATTGCCGGGAATACTTTCAATAGAATTTGTATCAGCTCCCCAGGTATGTTTTGTACAATTCTGCTGGAAAACCATCTGATCCAGAGCTTATTTTTCTAAGTAGTTTTCTTATGACAGAGTCAATTTCCTGAGTTGTTATTGGTGTATTTAGTGTCTCAATGTCTTCTGGTTTCAGTCTTGGAGGGTTGCGTGATGTCAGAAAGTCCTCCTTTTCAATTGGGTTATCAAGTTTGTTTCCATACAGGTGTGCATAGTAATCTCTCATAATCTTTTTTATTTCTTCTGAATTGGTTGTGATTTGATCTTTTGCATTTCTGATTGTGTTTATTTGGGCTTTTTCTTGGTTATTCTGGATTGGGGTCCGTCAATCTTGTTTATTCTTTCAAAGAACCAGCTTTTTGTTTTGTTGATTTTTCTATGATATTTTTGTCTTCTGTGTCCTGTGCTTGGGCTTTTACTTTGGTGATCTGGATTCTTCTGTTAAAGTTAGGGTTTTGGTGGTCTTGTCTCTCCAAGTCCCTTAGGTAATTTGTTAGGCTGTTAACTTGTGATCTTTCTTTTTTTATTTTATGTGTATTTTAAAGATATAAATTCTCCTCTTAGAACTGTTTTCATGGCATCTCAGAGGTTTTGGTAGGATGTTTCTTCATTTTCATGGTGTCCAACAATCTTTTGATATGTTTTGATTTCTGTGTTGACACAGTAGTTGTTCAGCATCATGCTCTTTAGTGTCCGTGTCTTTGGAGGAATTTTATTGGTGGTGATATTTATTTTTATTCCACTGTGGTCTGAGAAAGTGCATGGCAGTATTTCAATCTTATGAAATTTGTTTATGCTTGATTTATGGCCAAGAATGTGATCAATCTTAGAGTATGTTCCATGAGGTGATGAGTGTAATGTACATTTTGTGGTGTATGGGTAGAGTATTCTGTAGGTATCTATTAAGTACATTTAATCAAGTGTCAAGTTGAGGTTCTGGATCTTGTTGTTGATTTTTTTTTGTCTCAATGATCTATCTGGGGTTTTTGGAGGGGCATTTAAGCCCCCAGCTATAATAATGTTAAAGTCAATATATTTTTATACTTTACTTAGTAGTTGCTTTATTAATGCTGGTGCTCCTTTGTTGGGTGCATATATGTTTAGGATGAATATTTCTTGTTGATGGATTGAACTTTTTATCATTATGTAGTAACCTTCCATATCTTTTAAATTTTTTGATAGCTTAAAGCTTATTTTGTCTGATATTAAGATCACAATTCCCTCCTTCTTTTGTGATCCATTTGCCTGGAAATTCATTTTCCTTCCTCTAACTTTGAGTCTCTGTGTATCCCTTGTGGTGAAATGAGTTTCCTGGATGCAGCAAATTATTGGATTATGGTTTTTTGCTATCCAGCTTGCCATTTTGTGCCTTTTCATTGTGCATTTAGTCCATTCACATTCAGGCTGATTATTGAAATGTGATTGTTTATCCCTTTTTTGAGGTTCTTATAAAGTTTTTTCTTTGTTTTCTTTTAGCTTTTGGGTTGATGTGTGTGTTTTCAAGTTTGCAGTCACTATGTATTCTCTGTTGAGTCTGTGTGCTGCTTTTCTCTTGGAAAGCAAGTGATCGTTCTCTTTTTTCTTTCTTCTGTGCTTAATACCTTTTTAATTGTCTTCTGTAGAACTGGTCTGGAACTGGAAACTGCATAATCTCTTAGGGATTGCATGTCTAGCAAGGATTTTAATTCTTCATCTCTGATGAAGTTGAGCTTGGCAGGGTAGGACATTCTTGGTTGTAAATGTTGATCTTTGAGGACTTTGAATATTGGACACCAGTCCCTTCTAGCTTGTAGTGTTTCTGCTGAGACTTCTGCTGTTATTCTGATTGTTTTTCACCAGTAGGTAGTCTGATCTTTCTCTCTTGCTGCTTTCAAGATTTTTTCTTTTGTGCCTACTTTGTGTAGGCAAATTGCTATGTGTCTAGGGATTCGTCTTCTCATTTGATGTCTTGTGGGGAGATTCTTGGTATCTCCTATGTTTTGATGGTCACATTTCTGGTGAGATACAGAAAGTTTTCTTGGATAACCTCTTAAAATACGTGTCCCAAGGTGCTCTCCATTTCCCTTTCTTTTTCTGGGATACCAATCAGATGTAGGTTCAACCTCTTGATATCATTGTGTGTCTCTATGAGGCTTTGTTCTTTCTTTCTGGGTTTTCTATGTTTTTTACAGATCAGCTTAATTCTATGTTTTGGTCTTCAAGTTCTGAGATTCTTCTGCTTGATTAATTCTGTTCTCCATTCTTATCATCTTGTTATTTATTTTCTGGATGAAATTTTTTATGACCCAAATCTCTGTTACAAGTTCTTTCAGTGTTGCATCTTTTCTTTATTGAGTCTTATTCACTATTTCCATCCATTCCCTAATCTCTGTTGTATTCTGGAGCCAGTTGTTGGTGACTTCCATTGCGTGAGCTCCAAGGTCTGATTTTTTTGGCATTTTCACTTTATACCACTGGGAATTACCTGTGTTCCTCTGTTGATTTTTCCTCATTTGCAACAGATCTCTTTCTTTTCTGTTTAATTCTGCTATTCAGTTCAGTGGGAGAGGCTTTCACTTCTGATGTTTGCTCGGTCCTCTATTCTTCTTTGATTAGGGCTCTGAATTTGTTCTGTTTTTGAGCAGGGCTATGGGTGGGAAGCTTTGTTGTCTCTTGTAGTTTTGAGAGTCAAATAATTTGGAGGATGGGGAGCTAGGATTCAGAAACTACTTGCAAATCACAATGTTCAGTGATTGTGGTATGGGTTCCCTGAGACCCACTCCCCATCACCATTCTATTGACAACTCACTGGGTATGTGTGTGTACCCCCTGAGTCCAAGATACACTAACAGCAATGAGAAGAACAGAGAAAAGTAGAATGAAATGAGATGGACAAAAATTTTAACAACAGCAACAAAAAACATAGAACAAGAGCAGAAACCAAAGCAAAAATCAGTTAGGCACACACACACACTCACACTAAAAGAAACTGTAATAACAACAAAGCAAAACAAAACAAAAAAAACAACAAAAACAAAAAAACAGGAAAACCAAACACACACACACACATGCCCAATCCAAAATGAAAGGAGAAAAAAAAGAGACAAAAACCAAGAAAAGAAAAAAAAAAAGGAATTCAAATCGAACCCTCACACATGGATTCACAAACACACTAAACTAAAAAAAGAGAACAAAAAAGCAAAAGCAAAAAAAGAAAGATGAACACTCAATCCTTCATGTACACACATAAATTGAAAACAAAAGAAAGAAAGAAAGAAAAATAAAAAAGAAGAAAGGAAAAAAGTGGTGAAGAGATGCAGATTGAGCCCTCACATACACATTCATGCACAAAGGAAAAATATTTTAAAAATTAGCAAACAAACAAAGAGAAACCTACTCTCTTGTGGCAGGTTCTGTAATTATTCATCTCAGCTGCCCCTCTGCTGACTCCTGCAGAACTTCGGCCTCATTCACAATCTCCCCAGTGTCCAGCCTAGGGAAGGAGGAGGGGGCAGTGGGAGTTGATGGGGCTTCAGTTCTCCCCTTCCACTCTAGTATGGTCAGGGGATCCCTTCTGGTGTGGAGGTGCAGGATTGTTTCTTCCCCAGATCTTGACAGGGGGTGCCCCAGCCAGGTTTATCTTGGAGTGGAGTCCTCCTATTGTGGCTGACATCCAGGCTCCACCTGGGTTCATCCCTCTCAGTCATGCCCCAGCTGTGTGAGTCTGACATTCAGAGGATTGCTGGGAAAGGGGGAGTTTGGTCAGACCTGTATTTACCACGGATTTCTTTGGAAGTCTTCCTTGTCCTTTCCTGGCCACACCTTTTGTCCTGCAGCTGAATCAGGGTAGGGAGTGGGGCGCCTGACACTCAGTCCTCATCCTGTCCCTCCAGAATTTGTACTTTCAGGATATTCTTTCTGGGTCCTGATCAATCCCTGAGTAGTTAATCTGTTGGTGCCAGAGATCAGGTTGGGTTTGTTGCTCCATGGTGAGCAAGCCGGAGCACTTTTCTGCCCAGTTTTCAAGATGATAGTAGGGTGTCTCTTTCATCTTCTCCAGTGGAGCTCTGTCTCTGGGCTCCCTCGCTGTGCTCCCTCTGCAGCCCTTGCTGCCAGAATCTGGCCAGTTGCTGCAGTGGTAAAGCAGAGCCTAGAGCTGGCAGTCTCTCCTGGCAGCTTCTTCTTGAGGAGAGTTTTGTTGATTTTTAAAAAATGGTGCTCAGCTTCTGTGACCTGGGGAGGACTAGGGACCAAGCAGAGCAGCAGGAGTACCCGCTGCTTAACCAAAAGACCCTGGACACTTGTTCCCAAGTCCTTACTCAGTCAACCACTCACACACCCACTTATTCACTGACATGTGTGCAAAATTTTCCATACACCCGCTCACTCAGAATGGGACTCGCTTAGTTCAACTGGCTCTGCGACCATCTTCCAGAGTCTCTTGGCACTTAGCTTATTAATAAAAAAATTTAATTCTGCAAAAACAATAGTTTATTTTATGGTTGCAACCTGATTAAAAAAACAGTTCTGCAGTCCAATAATGTCTGGAATAAATAAATAGATAGGTAGAAATGGTTGAAGTGGATGTATTATTGAAAGTAGTTTTGTTGATGATACTTAATCTACATCACATGCATTCTTTTAACAAATAATAAACCCCTATTCTGTGCCAGACACTGCCAGCACAACGTGATGCCTAAATGGCACAACCAGTGACCCAAACAGATTTCTTCCATCTGGTACAAGACAGTTATGTCCACCTGATCCAAGATACCTGGTTTCCACCCCAGCAGGAGTGACTAGTACAAAGCATCCTCCCTGGCCCGCTCACAGAAATCTGTCCATGAGATCTGAGAGCCTACCATTAAGGGAGAACCAGTGTAGTCATTGGAGGAGCATTCAGGGTGTAGAGGCTGACCAGTATGAGAGGGCATAGTTTCTGTCCTGCCACTTAGTTGGCTGAGAAATCCTGGGAAACATACCCAATATCCATGAGCCTAAGACTCATGATCTGAAAAGGAGCTGCAGACACAATTCTCATGGGATTTCTGTGAGGAGGTCCACAGAAACCTAGTGAGGCTGCCCAACGCTGAGCAAATGGTGGTTGCCATTGGGCAAGTGTTAGTTTTGTTCTTCCTCCATTGTTTCAATACCTAGCAGGGATACTGTTGCTATGTACTCATTGACAGAGCTGTGACGTAGGCAGAAATCCATAGTGATACAGAAAGTACCTAGGAATGCCTGTGATGTCTTAAAGGATACTCACTTCTGTCTCTGTGTTGAAGGATCAGCCAGTCTATTGTGGAGTCTGAGAGAAAACCCCTGTTGCTCTGAGTGAGGCACCAGCTACTTTATAATGCTCCTGTGATCATGCTCATGTGGCATCATCACTGACATGGTATATTGATATGTCTACGAACTTGGATTTTTGTTCTCAATTTCAGAATGCCATGATTATGGTAGTGCTCTTCAAGGAAAACAGAAAGGTGAGAGGTTTTTCCGGGGTAATTTTGACAAGAGGAGGCTTCATTATGAACATGGTGCTTATGAGCTCCACCTTCACATTGCCAGGAGGATAATAGAAATGTGGAGATGGAGATGAGGGATGTCCACAAGGGCCTCTAATAAGACAGTAAGTGACCAGGCAGACTGGTCTACATGTAGCAGCCCCTGGGAGTGTGCAACTCCTTCAGTCTCTGTGTTCTTCTTTTTCTGGTCTCATTTGAAAACTGAAGAATGCTAGAAGTGGATTAATGGTTGCACAATACTAATTGTAGCCCTGGAGTCAGTGGGGAGAGGGTGTATAGAAGACTTTCTCAGCATTAATGTACACCTGGCTTCTCTGCCTTTCCCCACAGCTCTCCTTACACCATCCGACGCAGCAGGAAGGGCGTGCAAGGGCACAATGGAGACCAAATCCATATTCCTGTGTGGAGAAATAGAAGACCTTCAGAAAGCAAAATGAGGAGAAAACACAAGATGGAACCATGGGGAGCTAGTTCAAGGTCACAGTGAGTGTCTTGGCAAGGTCTGCATTAGGTAGCATTTTCTGGAATCTTTAGGAGGAAGACTACATGAAACACCTTAAGTTGATTATTTTGAGGAGAGCTTTGAAATGGAGAGAAAGGGGGTTTGGAAATCTGTATTTGGTAGAAAAATAAGAAACCATGTCATCCATCTTTTCTTTAAAGTCAGAACTAGGCAGAAGGCCTGAAAAGAATAGCTGGTTGGGTCTGTTTTCCATCCCTAACTCCATGTTGTTTCTTTTCTCTCCAATTTTCTGTTTTTACCCTTAGATTCCTTATGGAAGAAAGCATGACAAGGCATGGCTAGTGAATTCTATCCAGAGCCATTGCAGAGTATCATTCATCCTGGTTAATGTAAGAGAGGATGGTGAAGCCAGATGAGTGGGCACAGAGGAGGGGGAGAGGCCTGGCTCAGCAGGGGCAGGTGGCCTGTGACACTTTCACTCTTGCCTGTACTACTGTAGTTCCACTAGGCCAAACATCAAGCCCTGTTCTTTGTCCAGGAGGCTAGTATGCCTCTGCATTAAAGGACGTAAGCTACAAGATTTGTGATGAGGAGAACCACAAGGTGTGTGCCGAGGGCATTCCCTGTAACTAGTCTCTGGACAGGAAAGCAGGTCATGGTCTGGTCCATCTTCTTTGGGATTAGAGGTCCTGGTGCTTACCCTCCCCCTCTTCCATGCAGACATGTGTCTTTGTCAATCCTTCTACTGCCCCCTACTCTATGCAGAATAAGTTGAAACCAGAACAAATGGAGTAGCTAAAAGTAATGCATTCTGAAGACATGTGGCATGCCCATTTCTTTGACCCACCTCTTCTTTCCCAACTCCCACATTTTCAGGTGACAACCACCCCTACCAGAACTTCAGAGTGGTCCTCTTCATCTCTGTCTTTGCAACTGACTATGAACAATTGATACATTGTCTCCCAGCAAGCTCTTGACCTCCAGAGACTCTGCTTTGACCCAAGTATGACTGACAGCAGCAATTCTATGACAGGTGAGGGCAGAGGAGTGTGCCTGAAAGACTAGAGATTAGTACCTCAAGGTGAATAGAAAGATAAGAACAGAAAATATTCTGCACTCATTTGTTGATTCAGTAATTTAACCAAGTGAAGACACTACTATAATTCTGTGTATATATTGGTGGAAAAACACAGTACTCCTCTTCTTGGAGTTTGCAGCCTTCTAGAGAGGAGGGGCATGCATTGAGATGGAGAAATGTTCTATGCTATGCACATCCCATGGACTAGTTGCAGTAGGTAACACTGCCAGATCACTTTGCTCCTGTGTTTTTCCAAAGCCTTTGGTCCTGAATGGAGAAGTTGTTAACTGGCCATTTGTCAAAGGGAATTATCAGTTGACTTCTTTCCCAGACCCGTCCCCATCAAATAGCAACCTAAATTAACAGTTGACTTGGTTAAGAGTATTAAGTCTTTAAATTCTTTTATATTTAATTATCCCCAAAACCCAATGTAATAATTGCTATTCTGCAGATTTTATAGATTAAAAAACTGTGTGTCAGAATAGAAAAGTAACAACAAATCTATTAAGTCTGGTTTCAAAGCTCACATTGTTAACTCCTGTTGTGATATATGTATAAATTAGTTTATTATTCTAGAACCATAGGTATCTGTAATTCTGGTTCCTTGCTCTTGTTCAAGTTTCATTCTTCAGAAATACCTTTCTTTCTTCTCTCTACAGAGTCCTGCCATGTCCTTTATATTAATTGTGTCTGTCTTCCTGTGGACTTTCTGAGAGAGACATCACTGTCCCATGCCAGAGCTGCCTAAGGCTGTTAAACCTCAGTAACTACTGTATATGCTGGGAAGTTTCTGAGCCATTCCAGACTCTGCTGATGAAGGTCTCAGGCACCTTGCAGTATCTGGAAATGGAATTTCCTGATGACTGATCCTGCTCTCTGTGCTGTCACCCAACTTTTACCCATGTTTTCTACTTCTTGCTAGGTTCATTTGAAACTCCATGACAATACCTGTGCTCATGCATCTTCTGCAAAGCATAATAACCTTGATAGAGCTGAAGCATGTATTTTTTCTTATCCTTGTCCAATGCTATGAACAATGGCATTTTTATGGCACTTTGAACAAACAAAAACTTACTGAAGTGTAGGCCCAGTTAAAAGTGATGCCAAAGGCAACACAGTAGAATGACATGAAGTGAACCACTTGTCCCAAGTGTTTTTCACACTACCAGGAGATGTTTCATCACTGATGTGTGGTCATTAAAGCACTGAGTGTGCTTGCCTGAAACCCAAGTTGTAGACACATGTAAAGGTCTACTCTTGGAGGAAAGTGGTATTAGGAAGATTGGGCATGTAGCTAGCCTTTTTATAAAAAGAACTCTAAGAAGAAAACAGAGGACTTTAAGCTGTCTTGTATGTCTCTTTTCGTCATTGTCCCCTACAATCTTCTCTCCTTGTTACTGACCACAGTGTTGGGTATGTGACATGGACTGACCCAGTCGTGGAACACCATTTTACTTTCCACACTGATTGGTTCACTAATGGGTACATGACACAAGTTAAGACAGTTGAAACACTGCCTGGATGTTTTTGTGGTGTAGGTGGTGGTTACTGAAGGCAGTAATTTCCCACATAGATCCTTTAAACTTCTTGTATTTATGATTGCCTTAGGCTGTTAATGAGAAACTATCTGCAAGTAAAAGGAAAAAAAAACAACTATGCCCACTACCTAGTGGTGTCTTCATCAGTACGTTGCTGTCCCTTTCCTAGGTTTTAGTCCCCTGGAGCTCAGTTGTTCCTTATTTCATGCACATTCTCCAAAGATCTGTTGCTATTTATTTTTAATTAATTACTGCTCTGGAAGCTAATATTGAAAAGGCAAAGAAGGGTCTACATCAGGTTGCTCAGTGCAGATATTTCTTTGATTTGTCTGTTTCCCTACTCCTATTTAGGGCATTTGGGAAAGTTAATTTACCCACCTGTACCCCAGATTTTGTTTCACTTTGCCCCTTACAAGCTGTGCCCAACCAACATTGGCCTCTTTATGCTATTAGTTAACTCCTCAGCACTCAGGCCATAGCTTAAATGTTTCCTCCTCAGAGAGTTTTTCTCTTACTTTCCCCTACTTACTTCCCCTACTTGCCTTACTTTACCATGCTGTTTCTTCGTGTATAATGTACGTTTATTTCCTTCATGGTACACATCATTTCATGTGTATTTTCTCCCTTTGCTTTTCCACTACAGTTGCACTGTTCAGTAAGATAGACACCAGCCATATGTGGCTACTGAGCTTTAGAAATTTGACTGCTCCAAAAAGTGATGTACTCTCATTATAAAATGCCTACTATATCTCCAAGATCTTATGAGGAACAATTATGCAGAACAACTAATAAATAGTTTACTTATATTTTTGACTTGTTGTAATAATAACTTACTGCATGTCAAAGACTTTGTAAAGAAAAAAAGTAAATTAATTTGTTCATATTATTTACATGTTGAAATGATTACACCGCATTTTGAAGACTTAGTAAGAAAATATCTTAAAATAAGGAAAAATTTGCATTTACATGCTTAGATTATAAAATACTGTATTTCTAAGACTTAGTGAGAAAAAAAGAATTGCCAATTAATAATTTGTTTTGATCATTGGCATGTTGAAATGCCAGTGCACTGCATTTCTATACTTAGTGACAAATAAGAATGGAAAATAACTGTTCTTTTGTGTGCAGTTCATCTTTTTTTGAAATGAAAGCAGACTGCATTTTAAAGACTTAGTAAGAAAGAAGAATGCAAATAGAATAAAAACACATCTGTGTTGTTTCCATGTTGAAATAACATACTATAGCTCATACTCAGTAAAAATAATTTAAATTAAATTAGTCGTGTTCTTATTGCTTATATCTTGGTATGATGACCTTTATTTCAAATACTTAGGGAAAGGAATGTAAAATATAATAACAAATGTAGTTTTTAAATTATTTCTATTTTGTAGTGATAACATACTGCACTTCCAACTTAGAAAGAAAAACATGTTAAAATAACAAATACATAATTGCTTCCTTGTTGAAATAACACATGGCAATTCAATGACTTAGAAAGGAAAAAGAATGCACAAGTAATAAATACTTTGTCTATAGTGCTTACTTGTTGAAATGATAATGCACAGCATTTCAAAGACCTATTAAAATGTAAAATTAGTCAACAATTCATAGTGCTTCCATATTGAAATTATAATATTTTTTGACATTTTGTGTTAAATAAAAGATTCTATTAACATTATGTCCACCTGTTCTTTTAAACTTTTTCAATTGGATTTTACTTCTTCGAATACTGTTCATACTATATATTGTCTACATTGGACTGGGCTCCAGTGTTCTGTCAATTACAGCATGGATCAGTAAATGGGAAACAGAAGCAGGGTATTGGGGAAGGGCAAATGGAGAAAGATTGACATATTTCTTCCCCTCTCTTGCTTTGGTGCTATGGTTCTGTCAATGGCTGCATCTCACTATGTCCTGAGGAAAAACTTAGAGCACTAAACAAAAAAATATAATTGGGAATACTATTGGTGTGTATTGACAAATGTGAATAACATGTTTAGAAAGTCCTGTCTGGAAATTCCTCTTGTGAGCTACAGCAGGTAAAGTCACCAAAATGATGGAATAGAAGGTAGTGCACTCATATCCTTCTACATCAGTAGGAATTCTGCACCCATGTACAGTCAAAAGTCTCTCTGTGGGATCTTCAGGATTCAAGTAAAATTTTGTGAAACCCTGGTAGAGCCCAAGGTCTAAAAGAATCTTTCCCAATTCACCCAAACTTGCTGTCAGGATCCAGCCTGGAAATGCCCCAGTCCTCCAAGGGGCTTGTCTACAGCCTTATTTGGCCTTAAACTTGCAAACAAAATCATCTGCCAAAGGGTTCAGAAAGTACTGTGTACACTAGTGCCTTGGCAGAAAGGCTTCTCTTACTGCTGACACTGTTCTTGACAGTGAACCTGAAGGTTGTTCTATGACATTACTCAAGCCTTCCTCAGCTGAGGTCCCAGCTCAGAGCTGTTCTAGCAAGGACTCATAGGGAGGCTCGCCCATATTTCCAGCCCAGAAGTCTGAGCCTCCCAAGTGAACTCACTAACTTCTGTGGAACAGCAGATTCCGAGAGGGCCCAGTGTCTGTTCCAGCCCCTCTTGCCACAATCAGGGAACTATCCTGTTTGTGTAGAGACTTTCTAGGTGATGTTTATCTGTTCAAGCCAATGAGTCCAGTTATCTAGCCTTCATCCGACAGCAGATCCTGAGAGGGTGCTGTCTCATTTTTATTCCCTCTAGCTGCAGTCAGGGAACAATCTTAGCTGTGCAGGAACTTCCTGGGTGACATGTAGCCCTCTGAACTGACACCAGGCTCTTCAGCCTCTGTCTCACAGCAGTCACAGGGAGGCTCAGTCTCAACTCCAGTCTCTTCAGCTGAAATCAGGGAGGTATCCCATCAATGCAGGGACCTGCTTGGACACCTATGCCTGTCTAAGCCAACATAACAGGCAAGCCAGTCTCCATCCCACAGCAGATCCCAAAGGAGCCCAGTCTTATCTCTGGCTCTTCCTTTTACAGTGGAGGAACTACCCAGTTTGTGCAGAGGCCTTCTGATTGATGCATGCTTTAGGGAGACTACTAGGCAGGTCTACCAGCCTGCTTCCCACAGCAGATCCCAAAGGGATCAAGTGTCAACTCCAGCCCCTCTAGCTGTAGTGAGTGAGCCATCTCGCCAGTGCAGAGACCTGCTGGATGGCATGCCCACATTCTTAGTCTTAGAGGATTGTGAAAACATAGCAAAAAGGATAACATTTGTATCATACGGTTTGGAGAAGGAGGAGACAGATAGAAAAAATGGGATGAAAAAGTATTTGAAGAAATAATGGTTGAAACTTCCCAAATAAGGCATATAGATTGGAAATAAATAAAACTTTTTTTATTTTCAGATGACATGATTGTTTATATAAAATATTCTAAGGACTCTGCAAACACAAATTTCTAGAACTAATATAGCAAATTGGTAGGATACAAAGTTAACAAAAGTCAATTGCATTTGTATATAAAAACAAAAATGTAGAAACTGCAATGAAAAGCACAAATTGTTTACAAATACTCTAAATAACATAAGTCTTTTGTAAAAATCTAAGCATGTACAGGATATGTATCCTGAACATTTATTTGAAGATGCTGACTTAAAAATTGAGACCTAAATAAATATAGAAATAAATGTGTTCATAGATTTAAAAACTCAGCTTTAGCAAGGATGTTAATTTTCCCCAAATTGATCTGTAAGTTTGAAGCAATTTTTATCACAATCCCAAGAAGCTTTTAAAATTTGCATGGAAATGCACAAAACCTAGAATACCTAAAACACACTTTATAAAAATAATAAAGTAGAAAGAAATCACTTCATGTAATGTTGGTCTTGATATATATTAATAACTACAGAAATCAAACAGTGCAGCTCACATATCAATGGAACAGAATGTAGAACTAAATCCACACAGATATGATTTACTGATTTTTTGAGAAGGGAGCAAAAACAATTTAATGGTGGAAGAATAAACTTCAACAAATGATGCTGAAACAATTGAACATCTGTAAGCATATAATAATATAAAGTTAATAATAATGATAATAATAATAATAATAATGGGCCTTAACCAAAATCTCACACCTAATACAAAATTTAACTCAAAATAGGTCATAGGCTTATATATAAAATGTAAAACTGTGATACTTTGAGGAAATATCATAAGAGAAGAACATTTGGAATCTATGGCTACATATCAAAAGCATAATCCAAAAAAGAAAAAATAAATAAATAACTAAATTGGACTTAATTGAAATGAAACATTTTTGCTCTTTGAAAGACCTTATGAAAGAGATGAAAATACAAGCTATGGACTGAGAAAAATATTTGCAAACCACTCACCCAACAAAAGATTTACATGCTCAGCCTGTAATCCTGTGCTTTGGGAAGATGAGGTGAGTAAATTGCCCAAGCCCGCGGGTTCGAGACCCGCCTGGGCAACTTGGCAAGACCTCATCTCTACAATAAATCAAAAATTAGCCGGGTATGGTAGTGTGCTCCTGTAGTTCCAGCTACTTGGAAGGCTGAGGCGTAAGGATCGCCGGAGCCCAGCAGGTCGAGGCTGCGGTGGCCGGGAGCTGCTACTGCATTCCAGTCTGGGTGACAGAGTGAGACTCCAACTTAAAAAAAAAAAATTAGATAATAAAAATAACTCTCAAAACTTTACAAGAAACAATCAAAGAATACAAGTAGAAAATGAACAAAAATTAACCATATGTAGATGACAAGCACACAACAATATCTTCAATATCTGGAGATATTGAAAAATAAAAATTATTACTCTGGTGAGATGTCACTATGCACATGTTAGAGGAGCAAAAAATAATGATAACAGATGCTGGCAAAAATGTAAGACAAGTAGATCATGTATGCATTGCTGGTGAAAATAGAAAATAGTTCAGCCATTTTGGAAAACAGTACAGCAATTTCTTTTAAAATTCAACAAGAACTTAGCATACAAGCCAAGACTCTCACTTGTAGGCATTTAGTCCAGATAATTGAAAGTTTAATTTCACACAGAAACTTGTTCATGATTGTTTACAGTAGCTTTATTCATAATAGTCAATAATTGGAAGCAATCTAAGTGTCCTTGATTGGATGAATGGTTAAACAAACTGTAGTATACTCCTACCATAGAATACTATTTGATGATAAGAAGCTATAAACTCTTGTCACATGCAAAAATGTCAATGAATCTTTGGGAAATTATACTGAGTGAAATAAAACTCCTAAAAGTTACATAGTGCATAATTTCAGTTACCTAATATTTTTGAAATGTCAAAATTTTAGAAATAAAGACAGTTTAGTAGTTTCCAGGAGTCAGGTATGCAAAATGGTTTCGAGAAAGAAATGGATGTGTTTTAAAAAGGTAATACCTGCGGGATCATTTTGGTGATGAAAGTATTTAGTATCTGATCTATTATGGTGGATACATGGACCCATACACGTGATAAAATTTCATAGAACTGAATACACACTCTTACACACACAAATAAGCATTCAAGTAAAATCGGTATCGTCCAAATTAGATCAATGAACACCATTCATGTTAATATCCTGATTCTTATATTATAATTTTGAAATCTGCTAACATTGGTGGAAATTGGGTAAAGTGTACATTGGATCTCTATGTATCATTTCTTACAACTGATGTAAATGTACAATTATCTCAAAACAAAAAGATAAATATATCACTTTTTTTAAACAAAAAGATGCACATCTCATTTATCATGAGTCCATGATGCATTTCTCTTGGGGAAGGAACATCTTGGTTATCTCTTAGAAATTGCATAGGCCCTCAGATATGGTTTTGAGGGAGGAGAGCATGTTTCCTTTCTCTAGGTTTCTGTCTGTTTTGCTATCTACCTACCAAACTTAGATTTAGGATTCAGAAGGAAAGTGTTCTATAGAGCTATCTACACATTCATTTAAGTTAGCAAATGAAATCAACCTTGTTTTAACAAAAGGTAATTTTGATCAGCTTTAATGTTATTTTTTCAATGTGGACTAGAAGTCTAATTAAGTAATCTGCTGAACATTTTCTACAATTAGAACTATATCTGTAGTGCCAAGATTGAGAAAAATTATATGTTTAGCATGCATAAATATGCAAGATGACTATTACATTCTTTGCAAATATGTATTGTATTTATGTATCCAAACATATCTAAATATAGAAAAGGTACAGTCAAATACAGTATATAAGAAAAAAACTGGCATTCCTGAAGAGGGTACTTACCATGATTGGAGCTTGCAGGATTGGAAGTTGTTCTGGGTGAGTCAGTGAGTAAGTAGTGAGTGAATATGAAGGCCTAGGACATTACTGTACAGCACCATATTGCGGAGGTCCAGCCTCCACAGAGCAGGGCCTGAGGTGGGGGGAGGGAATGAGAAAGAAAGGCAAGAGATAGCGGGATTGGGAGGTCTCTCTCCTCAATAGGTGAGAGCCCGTTTATTATTTAGCATGCTACTTATATAGGGCAAAACTAGGGCAAAACTACAAGGAATTATTGTAAAAACAAGCAGTATCTACTTTTGGGCAAGGCATCTGGGCCAGGTGTGATTGACGTCATGTCGCTTTGCTTTATTATAAAGTAACAAATCAAGGTTAGGGGAGATGAGCGAACCACAGCGGAATTATGTTGCTATTAGAAGGCGAGTTGTTCTGTGTTTATCTTTTTGTACCTAGGGCTTTATTGTAGCTAAGACTTTATCTGGATGTGTGGGCATCTGAGACACTGCTTCGTGTAGCAGGCTGCATTCCTCACAGCCTGCCTTTGGCTAGGATGCTGTTTCCAAGCGAGACCTTGCCTATGAGCTTGGGGTACTCAAGGTCCACTACGTTTTATGTAGCAGGCTGCATCCCTCACCTGCCTTTGGCTAGAATGCAGAGCTTCCAGGTGAGACTGTTGCCTACAAGCCTGGGGTACTCAAGGCCTGCTACAGTGGCAGCACTTGTCTGTTCCGCACATCACATCTGCTCCAAGATGAAGGAGTATAGACTTGGTTCCTTGAACACAAGGACCTTGTCAGTTTATGCTCTGGTCTCTTTCATCTCCTCCTTTCTTTTTCCTTTTAAGTGCAGTTTATGGACCTCTACTTGGAGATTCTTGATGGCTTATACTTTTGCCTGGATGCAGACTGGGAAACATGACAGTAAAATTAAAATTAGCACTCCTAATGCTATTAAACAATACACTGGAGACCATATGTTATGCGACGATACCAATTGTCTAACCTTACTAAGAATATTATTAGCCAATGTGCTAGCAGACAATAGAGGTAACTCAGATGTAGAAATATCAACAATATCTTGATGCAATCATGCAATGTCTAAAGATATGTTATTAGAGGACCAAATTCCTAGCAAATGATTTTTAACCAGATCCCAACGCCACTCAGAATTATTATAAGGCTTAGAGGTTACACAGATTCACTGGGACTGTACATGACGTTGTAACATAACCCGAGTTTTTAGAGCAGCAACCTGGTCTCCAAGAACCAGGACTGTCTCCTTCAGTGTGTTGAGTCGCACTTCCAGTTTAACGTCAATGGCTTCTTGACTGGATAGAGCAGTGGAAATGTTCTTAGCCAAATGGTTTATGTACTGAGCAGTGTGGATTTCTTGAGTCAAAGCTATTGCTGAAGCGGTGGCTGTTGCAATCAGCGTAACCAAAGCAGTAATACCGGCAACTAGAAGTCCAATAAGTCTTTGCTGGCGATCAAGCAGGGTGGACATTTAAGAAAGTACATGCCAGCCATAGTCCTGATACCATGGCCCAGAAATATATACAGGCATCATAACAAAAGAGGGCTGATGCAATACCACAACTTGTTGTCCTCCATTATGAGAAGAAACACAATTAGTAAGGTTACAATGAGGACACTTTAAAGAAAAATAGGAGGATTCCATGGGAATAGTCCAGGGCCCTGTTAATAAAACATAAGGGGGGGGGGGCACAGGCAAACACCTTATGGGAGCCATTGTAAGATGGTTGGTTCAATTTAGACTGGTGGGAGATGAGAATGGGCCCTAAAGCCGCCATAAGTTTCCAAATACCAAGTTGAGGGTGTCCCGCTGAGGTGGAAAGGACCGTTTCCACCCCACCCTCCAGAGGTTTCAACACGTTGTAATTCAGACGTAACTTGCGGATCTGAAGTAGCCCAGTCCATGACCCCTTCTCTAGTGTGGGGGATTTGATGCCAGGTGGCCACAGAATAATGACACCTATGCCAGGGTGGAAACTGAAAAAACAAAAATGCGAAAAATCTGTTGTTGGGCAAGAGCCTCCTGGACCAGCTGCAACGCAGCTAGAGCTTCTGGGGTGAGAGGCCTTGGAGATTGAGGGTCAGATTCTCCTTTCAATATATCAAAAAGTGGCATTAGTTGAGCAGTAGAAATACCCAAGGAGGGACGTAACCAATTGATGTCCCCAACAACTTTTGAAAATCATTAAGGGTTAATAAAGAATCCAAATGAATTTGCAGCTTCTGCATGTGTACATTGCGTCCTTCTATTAGTCTACCAAGATATTCATATGGGGCTACAATCTGGACCTTTTCTGAAGCAATAATAAGTGCAGATTGCTGAAGGGCAGATTGTAGGTTTAAAAACACAACCTGAAGTTGTTCTGGATCAGGGTGAGCAACAAGGATGTCATCCATGTAATGAATGATGTAGGCTTCAGGAAAACATGATCGGACAGGCCTGAGAGTCTTGGCCACAAAAGTTTGACATAATGTGGGATTATTGGCCATGCCTTGGGGTAAAACCTTCCATTGAAATCTCTGAGCTGGTTGCTGAAAATTAATAGCAGGCAAAGAGAAAGCAAAACGTTTACAGTCCTGAGGGAAAAGTGGAATAGTGAAAAAATGATCCTTTAAGTCTATAACACACAAGTGATAGTCAGCAGGGATGGCCACTGGTGAGGGCAGGCCAGGTTGCAGAGGCCCCATAATTTCCATGGAGCGATTTACTGCCCATAAATCTTGTAGTAAACGCCACTTCCCTGATTTTTTCTTAATGACAAAGATAGGAGTGTTCCAAGGACTGTTGGAATGCTCAATGTGTCCAGCTAGAAGCTGCTCCTGAACAAGCGCTGTGGCCGCTGAAAGCGTTTCTTCAAAGAGTGGCCACTGCTCCACTCATACAGGATCATTAGATAACCAAGTAATGGGATCAGCAGTTTCCAGATGGGGCTCAGGAGAAGCAGTGGCCATTAGTGAAAAGCCTGAGGGTGACCTAAACCAAACCTCCCGTTTTTTACGCGGGGAGTTAAGGGGTACTACATTCCTTGATTAGACCTTCTCAATCCTTGGTTTCGTAAAAGTCCTTGATCAAACACTTGAGAAGTGACCAGAGGGCTGGGGCTGTAAAGTAACACCCCCATAGCTTGGAGGACATCTCGTCCCCAGAGATTAAGCGGTAGAAAGGGAAGTACATAAGGCTGAAAGACTCCTCCATGACCTTCATTATCTGTCCACCTAAGTAACTGGCTACTCTGTAGTGAATATTTGGACTGTCCAGTACCTTGCAAAGATGTCATAGCCTCCTGAAGAGGCCAAGATGTTGGCCAGTGAACCCGACTAATGACAGGGACATCGGCCCCTGTATCCAATAAACCCCGGAAGGTCTTGCCTTCTATATGCAAAGAATACTCAGGTTGCTTTTCCCCAATGGCCTGCACCCAATAGGCATGATCAGAAGAACCAAAAGCATTAGTCCCTCACTTTTGTGAGGAGACAATACGTCCCATTTTTCTCAATGGGAGTAACACTAGTTGGGCAATTTTCAGGCCTGCAGTAAGAGTAATAATATTCCGAGGAGCATTTCTCATAACTTTAATTTCACCAGTGTAGTCAGAATCTATGACTCCAGGGAGAACGTGGAAGCCCTTTAGGGAAAGACTGCTACGTCCCAGTAACAGTCCCACTGTGTCATTGAGGGAGTGGGCCATACACACCCGTGGGAATGGCTTGTGGACCCATCTCTGGGGTTAATACAAGGTGGGAGGAGGAACTGAGGTCCAGTCTGGCACTCCCTGGGGTGGCATGGTAGAGATCGCCAACCTATTGGGTTGATGACTTCCCTGAGGAGATGAGCTGGGCATGGGCTGTGGGGGGTAGATGGACATAGTCCCAATTGTTTGAGGGACCAGGGGCTGGTCCCTCCGGAAGTTTTCCAACAGGGGATTTCCATTTGCATCTGTCTTGGAGTGGCAGTCATTAGCCCAGTGAATTTCCCGCTTGCATTATGGGCACACAGATGTAGGACGGCCCGTCTGGGTGGGGGTCCTGAATTAGGATTACGAGTGGGGCATTCCCTGCTGAAATGACCATTTGTCCACAATTGAAGCAAGCGCCTCGGGTTCCTCCATTGCCGGATTTCATCACATTAAAAATTTTATGGGGAAGAGTACCTTGCAAAGCTGCAGCCATGGCTATCCCCTGCATACAGGCAGGACCAATGTCAACACACAAGCAAATATAATCTGACAGATCTCCCTTCTTACGATAGAGACGAATAGCCACTTGGCAGGCAGAATTGATATTTTCATAGGCCAGTTGTTTTACCAAAAGAGTTCCTGCTTCTCCATCTGCCACCAATGGACCCACAGCTTGCAACAGTGTAGATACAAAATCTTGATAAGGCGTGTCAGGTCCCTGACATATTTTGGAAAACTGTTCTGTCTTAACTCCAGCTGACGGTAGTCGGCGCCATGCTCCCGATGCTGCTCCACTGATTTGACCATATGAAGCTTGGGGATATAGGATCTGTGCCTCTTGGAAGGAGTATACTCCTTGGCCCAAAAGCATGTCCAAATTAACCATAACCAGCTCACCTCCTCTATTTCTCTCAGCTTGCTCTTTGCATCTATCCCAGAAATCTGTCTTCCATAATAGGTAGTCTCTACCCGACAAACATGCCTTTGCAACCATATGCCAATCAGAGGGAGTCAAAGCTTCTTGCGAAATGGTTTGCAGCACAGCTAATGTGAATGGTGCTGTAGCTCCATACTGTGCCACAGTAGTCTTAAGGTCCTTCAGGGACTTAAGAGACAAAGTCTGATACTCTCGGACCTCCCTTCCCTCTTCATCAAAGCCTGTAGTCTCTACTGGATAGGTGTGAAATCCTTCCAAATCATCTCCCCGCAGCAAGGCGAACTGAACAGCCTTCTGTAAAGGGGAGAGACGCACCAACTGTCTCCTAACACTGGACGGCTGAGTTTGGACGGGTGCCAAAAAAGGAGAAGGCTCAGATCCAGAACCCACGAGCAAGGTTCTGGTCGGGACCAATTGAGGGGCCCCTGAGACCCAAGGGGGGCTCTTGCCATCTCCGGGAGAAATCTCCTCAGAAATTGAGGAATGATACACCAGTATTGAAGGCACTTCTGCTTTTGAATTCAAAGTGCGACACAAAGGCACCTCTTCCTGTGAAACTGAGCACTTTTTAGCTAAAACAGTAAGCAAATTCATAAGTTGAGCAAAAACATCAGAAGATAAAGAAGGAGTGGAGGGCTCAGCCTTTTTCGTAGGCAGGCCTGGAGGCACAGGAGACGCAGTCACAGAGGCTCGGGTAGCCACAAATATCTTATTATGATATTGAGCAGCAGCCTCATCCAGCTCCTGCTGAAAATCTCCAGGGAGAAAAATCCTTCCCGTCCCTGCTGGATCCTAAGGCAGGGGCCGAAGGAGCATTGCAGTGATGAAAGAATTTGCTCTGTTCTATGAAGTTCATGAGAGGGATCCAAGCAATCCCTTACTAGACTCCACAGAGAAAAGGCATCTCCTGGCACTGATTCAGGGCCATGCACTTGATAAAAATTCTTCAAATGATTGCCCACTTTTCCCCAAGTAGTCAAGTTAACCGTCTCAGCCTCAGGAAACCAGGGACATACTTCCTCTATAAACTGTAAAAATCTATCTAACTGCCTATCTGTAACCTTAGTTCCTGTAGCTTTCAACATAGATTTTAACATCTGCACAAAGAGAATGCGTTCCTTAGAATGTAAATGTCCCATGTTTTACTCCCAATGATTAATCCTTTTCCCTCGGTACTTACTCAATGAATGCTGCACAAGAAAAGCCAGCCTCCTCGAGGGTTCCTCTCCAGCCAATGTCGTCCCCAGGACTCAGGTCCCTGTTGGGGAGCCACCTGCGGAGGTCCAGCCTCCACAGAGCAGGACCTGAGGTGGGGGGAGGGAATGAGAAAGAAAGACAAGAGACAGTGGGATTGGGAGGTCTCTCTCCTCAATAGGTGAGAGCCCATTTATTATTTAACATGCCTCTTATATAGGGCAAAACTAGGGCAAAACTGTACAACGGACTATAGTAAATGCAAGCAGCATCAGCATCTGGGCCAGGCATCTGGGCCAGGTGTGACTGACATCATGTTGTTTTGCTTTATTATAAAGTAACAAATCAAGGTTAGGGAAGGTGAGCGAGCCACAGCGGAATTATGTTGCTATTAGAAAGCGAGTTGTTCTGCATTTATCTTTTTGTACCTAAGGCTTTATTGTAGCTAAGACTTTATCTGGATGTATGGGCATCTGAGACACTGCTTCGTGTAGCAGGCTGCATTCCTTACAGCCTGCCTTTGGCTAGAATGCAGTTTCCAAGTAAGACCTTGCCTACGAGCTTGGGGTACTCAAGGCCCACTATGTTTTATGTAGCAGGCTGCATCCCTCACCTGCCTTTGGCTAGAATGCAGAGCTTTCAGGCAAGACCGTTGCCTACAAGCCTGGGGTACTCAAGGTCTGCTACAGTGGCAGTGCTTGTCTGCTTCCCACATCACATCTGCTCTGAGATGAGAGAGTATAGACTTGGTTCCTTGAACACAAGCCAAGAACACAAGGACCTTGTCAGTTTATGCTCTGGTCTCCTTCACCATATATTTATACACACTGGACACTTAGGTTACACTAAACTTATAAAGTAATTTTATTCTTTAATGATAAATTAAACTTAGTTGACTTAACCTTTTTGCATAATATTTTCATATTTAACTGTTTGCCTCTTCTATAGTAACACTAAGTTTAAAACACATATTGTATAGCTGTACAAGAATATTTTTCTTTATATTCTTATAAGCTTTTTTCTAGTTTTAAAAGTTTTTATTTTTTAACTTTTTAACCTTTTTGTTAAAAGATAAGACACACAGACATTAGTTTAGGCCTATACAGGGTCAGGATCATCAATATTATTGTCTTCCATCTCCACATCTTGTCCCCCTGGAAGGTTTGAAGGGGTAATAACAGTCATGGAACTGTCATCTCCTCTGATAGCAATGCCTTCTTCTGGAACACCTTCTGAAGGACCTGCCTGAGCCTGTTTCACAGCTTTTTATAAGTGGAGAGAGTACATTCTAAAATAACAATAAAAAGTATAGTACAATAAATACAAAAACCAGTAACAGTCATTTATTATCATTATCAAGTATGATGTTCTGTACATAATTGCGTGTGCTATATTTCTATACTACTGGCAGCACAATAGGTTTGTTTGCACCAGCATCACCACAAGCATGTGAGTAATGCATTGTACTATGACAGGGGTCCCCAAACCCTGGGCCATGGGCCAGTAGTGGTCCGTGGCCCATTAGGAACTGGGCTGCACAGTAGAAGGTGAGCAGTGTGGGTAAGCAAGTGAAGCTTTAACTGTATTTACAGCTGCTCCCCATCGCTCGCATTACTGCCTGAGTTCTGCCTCCTGTCAGGTCAGCACTAAAAAGTCTGCTTCCACTTCCAACATCTTGTCTTTATGAAGCAGGGTTTTCTTCAGTGATAGCAACCAAAGCCAGATTATGGAGTAGACTGGACATAAGCAACACATTTCAGGTGTCACTGAGTCCCATCACCCCCAGATGGGACTTTCTAATTGCAGAAAAACAAGCTCAGGACTCCCACTGATTCTGCATCATGGTGAGTTTTGTAATTATTTCATTATATATTACAATGTAATAATGATAGAAATAAAGTGTACAATAAATGTAATGCACCTGAATCATTCTGAACAAGCTCCCTCCTCACTGGTTCATGGAAAAATTGTCTTTCACAAAACCAGTCCCTGATGCCAAAAAGGTTGGGGACTGCTATGCTATGACAATACAACAGCTTAAACTCAATTATAATCTTGTGGGACCATCATCTTATTTGTAGTACATCATTGACTAAAATGTCATTATGTGGTATATATGAACTATCTGAATGATACTCTCTAAAGAGCCTTGTGAAATCAAACGCATTACTATTTCTATTTTAAAGATGGATAATGAAAGTTTGGAAGAGTTTACCTGGCCAGTGTTATGTAGTTACAAAGTGGTAAACTCATGGATTTAAGGTTAAAATCTGATGCCTATTATCCCATCTACTGAAAGATGATCCTGAACTGCAAAAACTAAAACAGTATAGCTTGTCTACTTGTTTACCTGCAATTAGAGTAAGAGAAAGAAAATGACAAAAGAAGACAAAACCACCACAATCGCATACTATCTGTCATGAAGAAAAAGACATGTCTAATAAAGTGACCAGAGATGTGTAGTAATTAAGGAATGTGGCTATGTGGATAAACTGGGACAGGAAAACATCTAATGACATGGGAGCATGCTTGGTGAGATAGTATTTACAGATCAAAAGGCAAGCTAGTGTAACTGGAAAAAAATTAACTTATTCAACATATGTGCAAGTATCCATTGAATCAGGCACTCCTACAGGCACTTAAAATATGTTAATAAGCAATCGACAGAGATGTCTGCCTTTCTGCAACTTGTATGTTTCCACCATGGGAAACAGGCAATAAAAAAACAAATAAACACAACCATATACAGCATATGAGTAAAATACATTGTATTTCAAAAGGTAACTGTGGAAAAGGAAACAAAAAACAAAGAAGTGGAATTTGGAGTGTGAGGTGAGGGCTGGACATTTAATCAAATATTAGCTATCCTTGCAATTTATCGTACTATTGTTAGATGGGTATAATACCTCCACCACACACTCCCTCTCCCTCACCTCGTCGCCCGCATGCCTTCTCCATCTCTCTTCACACCCTCTCCCTTCACTGTCCTCCTCATCCCCACCACCTCACCCCCACCTGCCCCACTACCTACCCCTTCCTCTCCCCTTCCCTCTCCCCCTCCTTCTCCCCCTCCTTCAACCTCCTCTCCCCCACCAACTCCCCCCCCCATTAACTCCCCCCACCCCTCCTCACCCCTCTCACCACCACTCCCCCACAGCTCAAGGAAAATCTATAAGGAGGGCCAGGAATATGGCGCCACTTTCTGTATGGAGCTGATTGGTCAAGGAGGGTCACATGACCCAAGCTGAGCCAATTAGAGTTCTCTCCCGGCTGCAGAACCGTTGAGAAATGACCGTTAAAACAACAGGCACTTCAAAGTTTTGCCGTGTGGCTAGCTCCTGAGAGGAAGGAAGGGTTTCCCCCAGCTAAGGTTCTGGGTTACTTCCAAGTTTTCTCCAACTCTTCTTCTGATTAGGTAAATTACAACAGTATCTTTTTTACAAATTATATATTTTTTGGACTGCATTACCTGTGGTCAGGAAAGAGGAAAGCATTGCTCAATGATCCCCTTTCACTCAGTTTGCTAGGCATCCCCTTATCCTCACATGCGGTAAGCTTCAGTTGTTTGGCGAATTGGTGTATAGATTAAAAGAAACTTAAAAGATATATCAAATAAAGAAAGAATAAAACAATACAATTATTAAAGTTAAACACTGAATGTTTCCTCTTGGGAAGATTGTAACTGGGAGGAAGCCTCAAACAGCTTCTGTGTGGCTGGCAAGGTTCTGGCTCCTGACCTGGGTGGTGGCTGTAAGCCCATCTACCTTCAAATAATTCGTTAATATATACATGTATTTATGTGACTTTCCATTTGTATTTTAATCATAAAAATGTCTAACGATAAAACAATTCCTCCAACAGCTTTTTGTGGTTCTTCTTTAAAAAGTTACATTTCTCCTTTACAGCATTTTAGCTTTGTAGGTGGTTAATTTTGATACACCAGGTTTTAAATTGTAAGTATTGAATTGTATTGTGTTTTATTTCTTTAATGCTTAAAAATGATTTTCTTGTCTGAACAGTGAATAAATATTCCCCTATAGGTTAAAGATGACTTTGGTTTCAAAATGGGCTCTCTAAAGCATTTTGAATTCATAATTAGTGATATGGTATGAGCATTTATCTATCTTTCTGTCCATCCTTCTAACTGTTTCAATTGGTTAAACTATTGTTAAGCAGTATGGTTTACAGAAAACCATCCCTGTAGTCTATGATCTTGTCTTTTTAAATTCTTTATTTTGAAATAATTTTAGACTTACAGAAAAGATGCAAAAAAAATTGCACAGAGCCTTTTTGCCAGATTTTCCTCATGTTATCATTTCATATAACCATAGAAAATTTTCCAAAATGAAGAAATTTTGGAAACAGTCATGCAATACTGTTATCCAATCTACAGACTTTGAATTTCACCAATTATCTCATTAGTGCCCTTTTTCTGTTTTAGGGTCTCATCTGTGGTACTTCACTGCATTTGGTCCCCATTTCTCTTTAGTCTCCTCCAGGCTAACATTTTCCTCAGGTTCCTCTTTCACCACCCTGACGCTTTTGAAGATACCAGTCAGGTATTTTGTAAAATGTCTCTCAAGCTTGGTTCATCTCATGTTTTCTTATGATTAGAATGAAGTTATGTGTTTGTGATGAGAAACCTGTTTTATTATCCTTCCCTTCCAGTTGGTGAGGGAGCGTTTTCCACCCTAGTATTATGGGGATGGCTGAACACATGGCACCTGACACTGGACAGATGAAATCCACAGCACTTTATTAGTAGCTTTTACTTACAGCCTGAGAAAGGAGAACATCACTGGCCAGGTAGGCCAGGTAGAGCCACAGTGTCTCACTCTTGGAAGGGAGGGCACAAGCACAGGCTGTGGGAAGGTAGCCTGTGTAGTAATAAGAAAATGAAGTAACTCTTGGCTCACAGGATGATGACTGACTTGTTTAACTAATTCTGCAGGCTGATAGGGAACAGAAACTCATCTCTTGGGGATAAGCAGGTACTGTCCTGGTACATGTGACAAGGAGGGCACTTTGGCTAAGAGACTTCTCTCCCCACAATAGGGAGGATGACTTGAGGTTAGACCATTTAGGGTCCTCTTTTTTTATGACTTAGACAACATAAATTTATTTTCTTATAGTTATGGAAGCTGGAAAGTCCAAGATCAAGGGTTGGTTTCTGGAGAAGGGTCTCCTTGCTTGTAGACAGCTGTTTTGTGCTCACATGGCCTTGCATAGCCTTTCTTCTGAGCACACTCCGTGAGAGAGAGAGCAAGTGTTTCCTTTTAAAAGACATGGATCCTGAGTAATCAAAACCCCACCCTATGACCTCATTTGACCTTAATTGCTTCCTTAAAGTCCTCATCTGCAAATGCAGCCACACTGGGGGTTAGGACTTCAGCATATGAGTTTGGGAGGGAGACAGAAACATTCCATGCATGACAGCCCCCTCGCACTTTTTCCCAGTGAATGACCACATCTCATTTCATAGGGAAAAGAGAAGTCACATCCTAGAAACCATCTTAAATTCCTACCATCAGATTGAGAGCACTAACCACATCTGTTCCTGTCATTTCTTCCTTTTCTCTTGTTGCAATAAAAGAGGGAAGCATTGTTCTACCTTCCAAAGCAAAAGTCTAACCTAACTCTAGATCTTTACCCATTATCTCCTCAAAAACTCACCATCTTCTCTCTTACTCTTGAACACTGAAATTCTCACTTTTTATTGGCTTCTTCTCAACACCACTTACATCTACTTGTCTATTTACATCTACTTGTCTTAAGAAGTTTAGGGACATCTTAGTGTCCTCAGATGTCAAAGCATGCATATTTTTGAGCATTAATTTTAGGTCTTTTGCCACATTACCACATAAGATATTTTGCTCCCATCTCTGTGCATCCTATCAGCGGTATGTGACAGCCATATGCTGTATTATTGGTGATGTTCACCTTGATCACTTGGTTGAAGTGGTGGCAGTTATGTTGCTCACCTCTAATACTGTTTTCTTCTTTGCAGTAAATATGGCGTGGGAAGAACTTTAAGACTATGAAAATATCCTGTTATCCCATTTCTACTCAGACTTTGACCCACTACTTTTAGAATCCATCTAGGGATCTTGCCTAAGACAAATATTACCTATTGATGATTTTCTGCTTTTCTCATTCTTACTACATTTATTAATTGGAATTCCTCTGTAAGGAAGAGCTATCTTTTCTGATTTACTTATGTGTTAAGTTTATTTATATCAGTATTGGCTCATGTATAGTTAGGTTATACTGCAAGTTACAATCAAATTATATCATTATTAATTTTTCTCCTTGAACTGTTCTAGCTTTGACCTTTAGAAGCTCATTTTGATTGGTTCTGTGGTCCTTTGATTAGATCTATCCTTTTTGGTTCCTTTTTCTGCTACCATAAAATGTTCAAATTCATCTTATAATTTTTCTTTCTATTATGGAGCCCTGAGCTAAAACAACTTCTACAAGCAGTCTTGGTTCCTTTTCTTGGAGGATAACATTTACAAACCAATATCTCAGTGTATATTCACTGTTACTGGAGTTTCATTGCTGCTAGACCTACTCCATGGAGAGAGGTAGGAAGTACATGTCTATACCCACACTTACAAACACATCTGTATTTATGTATCTACCTATATGTATAGATATGAAAATTCAGGGGCTCATACTGATACATCTAGCTTCAGTCCCTTCTACCCTCATCTTTACATTCATTCTCTGACTTGGCTTTCAATATATATTATATGTTAGCTTATTTGTTCATTCCTGGTGGATATATACATAAATTAGTTCCAGAATTGCTAACCAGTGCCCTTGTTAAAAATATATTTACTAACTTATATCTATGTACAGTTCTTTTTATCTTTAGAGGATACAGTCAAAATACTGTTTTTCAGTCTCTTAGCTTAGATCTTTTATACTCACTTCTTCAGATTGGCTAAGATTTACATTTGTAATATAGTCAGCTTAATTTGTTCCTGTTTATCCCTCTATATCCAGGATGATTTAAGTTTTTTAAAAATATTTTGAGTATGTGACTCATTGCTATGATTGAGAGTCAGGGCTATATATAAAAACATATGCACAGAAAAATGTCACTATTTCCTCATCCTTTCTACTCTGTTCCCGTTTTCCATTTATTTCCAGTTCTTTCCCACCCTCTGCCCACATAGAGCAACCAATATCTTTAGTTTTTGGTTTAATATTTATTTATTTTGCACAAATGAGCAGTTACATGCATGTTTTCTTTTATTCCTTTCTTACATGAAGATAACATACTATAATTTTTTTTAACTTTGCCTATATTTTACTTACCAGCATTTCTGGAAATTACATTATACTGTTTCATAGTGATCTTCACTGTTCTTTTAATACAGCTGCATTAAACTCCATCCTAAGACTGTACCAAACATAATTTATGCAACCACTCACTTACAAATGGAGTTTTAAGTTGCTTCTAACATATTTTAACTATCGGCTGCTCCAATGAATAATCTTACACTTAAATATTTTTATATTGTTGGAAATGTATCTTCAAGGTATATTCCCAGGAATGGGATGACTGGATCAATAGTTAAGTGCATATGGAATTTTGTTAAACATTTCCAAATTTCTCTCCAGAAGGGTTGTATTTCATTTCCACTAGCAAGAATATGAGAAGGCTTCAACACAGTCTAAAAAATGGGTTGCCCTGCTTGTGAAACTGTTGTGTATGTGTTAGATGAGAAATGCTACCTTGGTGTTGTTTTACTATACATTTATTGAATTGGTAAGCTTTTGCACTTATCCTATGATTGAAGCTTGCTTTATATTTTTTGTTGGAATTATCTGTTCATGTCATTTTTCATCAAATTTTTCTCTTTTGTCCCCCAATATTTAAGAGTTTCATATATTTTTGGAATATTATCCATTTGTCTGTGGTATATGCTGCAGAAACTTTGGCCTCGTTTGTCAGTTGTTTTTTGATTTACTTATGATGTGTGCTTTACAGTATTTTCTTTTATGTGACCAAAATATTATCATCTTGTTTTATCATCTTTGGAATGTAAGGCATAGCATTCCTTATACTGTGGTTAAAGAAGAGTTCTGCCATATTTTCTTCAAATACTTATTTGGTGTCATTTTCTATGTTTACAACCCCAACCCATTTGCAGTTTATTTTTGTGTATGATGTGTTATATTGATCTACTGCTATTTTTTCCTAAGGTTTCAGTTGCTCTAGAAACATTTATTAAATGTCCATCTTTGCCTTAGTGATTTTGCATGCCACCTTTATCATATACTAATTTTCCTATTTACTTGGTTGTATTTCTGCGTTTTCGATTCTGTTCCACTGGGTTGTGTGTCTATTCTTACAATAGTATCATGATGTTGTAATTACAGAGGCTTTATAGTAAGTCCACTCTCCTAGATTTTCTTTTTCACTTATTTCATGACTATTTTTGCAGTTTAAAAATATATATGAACTTTATTGTCAATTTTTGTAACTCCTTAAAAGTGTTTGTTGGTATTTTTGAAATTGAATTAAGTTCGTGCATTAACTTAGGAAAGACTGACATCTCTTTAATGTGGAGTTATTCTATCAAGGACAGAGTCTCAGTTGCTAAAGCTGCTATAACAAAATACCATAGACTGTGCAACTTATAAACAACAGAAATGTATTTCTTACAGCTCTGGAGACTAAGAAGTTGAATATCAAGGTACTGACAGATTTGGTATCTTCCTCATAGATGGCACCTTCTAATTATGTCCTCACGTGGTGGAAAGGGCAAAGCAGCTCTCTGGGGTCTTTTTTATGAGGGCACTAATCCAATTCATCAGGGCTCCATGTTCATGATCTCGTTACCTGGCAAAGAGGCCCTACCCCCTAATACTATCACTCTGGGAGTGTGGGTTTCAACATATGAATTTTGGAAGGACTCAAACATTTAAATAATCTTGAACAGTGAATGCCTTTCCATTTATTCAAGTCTCCTGTGTCATGCAGGCATGTTTTAAAATTTTCCTTGTCTAAATGTTCTTAAGTTTATCTCTAATCAATTATTTTCTTTGTTGATGGTGTACACGGAACTTTTTAAAGGAATGTGTAAAAAATAATCAGTTATTATTATTGGTTATTATTTGTTGATTTTTGTGTTAATTTATATTTTTCTACCTTACTTATTTTACAGTTCCAGTTAATTCATCATCATTTCTGTAGGGTTGATCAGATATGCTATAATGTCATTTGCACATAGAGATGGATTTACTTTTTGCTTTAAAAAAATAAATTGTATTCTAAATATTTAAGGTATACAACATGATGCTATGGGATACATACAGATAGTAAAATGGTTCCTATGGTGGAGCAAATAGACACATCCATAATCTCACATGACTGCACATTTTTTTGGAGCAAGAACACCTAAGATTAACTCATTTAGTAGAAATCTCACATATGGTACAATTTTATCAACTACAATCCTCAAGTTGTACATTAAATCTCTAGTCTTTCAATTTACATATCTCCTACTTTATATCCTTTGACCTACATTGTCCCCTTTCCTCCTTGCATGCTTCACCCCTAGTAGCTAGTGTTTTATTTTCTTTCTATTTAAATATTTTAAGGATTCTATGCATAAGTGAGATCATGTAATATTTTTTCCTATGTCTTGATTTTTCACTTAGCATAATGTCCTCCAGATTCAACCATGTTATGGCAAATGGCAGGATTTCTTTTTAAAGACTGAATAATATGGCTGTTGCATACATACACTACATTTTAGTTATCTGTTGACAGACATGTAGGTTGTTTCCATCTTGGCTACTATGAATAATGCTGAAATTAACATGGGAGTGAAGTAATTTTACAAGGTGATGGTTTTACTTTCTTTGATTATATACTGGAAAGTGGAATTGTCGTACCATATGGTAGGTCTGTTTTTAACTTTTTTTGGAACCTCCATACTGTTTTCAATAGTGGTTGTACCAATCTACATTCCCACCAAGAGTGTACAAGGATTTTCTTTTCTCCACACCTTCACCAACATTTATTATCTATTGACCTTTTGATAATAGTCATCCTAATTGTTGTGAGCTGATATCTCATAGTGGTTTTGATCTGCATTTTTCTAGTGATTAATGACGTTGAGTATCTCTTTTCATATACCTGTTGGCCATTTGTATGTCTTCTTTGGAGAAATATCTATCCAAGCCCTTTGCCCACTTTTTTCATTGGACTTTTTCTGCTATAGAGTTGTATAATTTCTTTATAAATTTTGGGTATCAGCCCCTTATCTGATATATAGTTTGCAAATATCTTTTGTTCCCAATCTGTAGGTTGCCATTAGATTTGTTAGTTGTTTCTTTTGCTGTGCAGAAGCTTTTTGGTTATTTCTTTGTATTTATTTCTATGAACTTAATTTATTTCTCTAGTCAGTTGACTGATACCTGTAATACAAAATGGACTAGGAGTGAAGTAGTGGACATATATTCCTTGTTCCTGATCTCAATAGAAAACTTGGAGACCTTCCTCCCATTAAATAAGCTACCAGCATTAGGACTTAGGTATATGTCTTTTGTCAGGTTAAGAAAACATCCTTTGATTCCTATTTTCTTGAGACTTTTCTATTTTTTAACATAAGGAGATGTTGAATTTGTCCAAAGTCTTATTCAGCATTCATGAATAATAATCATAATTCATGATAATCATAATATTTGTCATCAACTGTATTAATATGGTGAATGTTATAATTTCTAATAAAGAATCAACATGTATTGTTGGACTAAGTCCTACTTTGTCACAGTGTATTCTCATATGCTAATGTGTTGTTGGATGTTGTTTGCTAAAATTTTATCCAGTATTATTGAACCTACATTTATCTCACAGTTTCATACTTTGCTTCATAAAACAGTTATAAAATTTGCCTTCTTTTTTAAGTTTCTTGAATAATTTAAGACCATTGGTACTATCTGATCATTAATGGTTTAATATAATTCATTTGCTATACCATCTGAGCCAGGTGATCCTTCTGGGTAGTTTCTTAATAAAATTCTCAATTTTCTCTATAGAAATTGGCCAATTTAATCTTTCTAGCATTGATTAAGAATTTTGGTAATCTGTATTTTTCTAGGAAATTAAATATTCATGTGGATTTTCAAATTTATTTCCATAAAGGCTGCAGTGTATTCTCATTTTTTGTTTCAGTGGTTGTTTATCATTTTGTATATTTGTCCTTTCTCCCTTTCATTCATCATTAATTTAGCTAATGGGGTTGTGTATTTTAAAAAACACAATTTTGATTTAATACATATACATGTATTGCTTTTATTAATCTCATTAATATCTATTTTTCTATTTCTTCTTTTTTTACTTGGTTGTTCTTTTTCTAGATTTTAAGATAATACTTTAATTAATTAATTTTAATTCTTTAATTTTTGCTGAAATATGTATTTAGTCTTCTGATTTTTCATGCTCCAAAAAGTTACTACTCTTAAATACATTAGCCTATTGGGTTATTTGGTGCATAGTAATCACTGTTCACATTTTGTTTTTCAAATGAACTCAAATTTGCTAGAATTGCCTTAATTTCCTTTGGACCTGTATGAAATTAAGTTAATAGTACCTACCTGTACAGATTGCTTGCGATTATGGTTTTAGAGAGGACCTTTTTCATTGTTGTGTATTATTCTGTTATGCATTACATTTCGTATTACTAGATCTAAAGCATAAAATGTATGAAGGAGAGGTAGGACTAGCTAAAGCTCAAGTTGTGTGCTGTGGAAGGTTTCCTGGAGGCACCACAATCTCAGTAATGTGGGCAGTCCCAGCTCTCTGGATCTGGTGAACAGAATGGTCTCCTGAAACATGCAGATCAGGAGAAGCCTACTGTCACTGGACCTTACTATCCGGAAGCTGACCCAAGTTGACCCAAGTTGACCCAGCCTTCCTGAGCACTTGAACCTTGTGGGTTCCTAAGGCTACAGATCATGTGGATGCTTCCATCATGTGAACACTACACTTATGAGCCTTACAAGTAGATCCCTACTGGTCATGTCAGCACCAGTGCTCTTAAACCCTGAAGTTATGTGGTGTCTCTGGTAATGTTGCCCTATGGTCATGTGTTGTGCTCAACTTTTCCAGTCACTAGGTTATGGTGAACTTCTGAACCCTGCTGCTCAGTGAAATCTTCCATCATGCAGTCATTACTGGCTACAGGCATGTGGACATCTTAGCCCTCCAAGTACTACAGAAGACCTACTATTTAGGGTCAAGTGGATGCTGTGGTCGTGTACATCCTTCCCACTCACCCATCTAGAATACCGTATCAGGCTGCTCTGTCACATGAAGATTATAGCTACCAAATTGTGTCAGCAGCCATGTGGCTCCTGCCATCATGTTGCAGGCGAGACCTTTGCAGTCATGTGAGCACTGTGTTAACCAATGGCCATTGCTTCCATGCTCATGTGCCTCACTGTGGTCAAGTGGGGCTCCAATCGCTCAGTCACATGAAGTTTGAGTATTCCTGAATCCTGTCAGGTGGATCCCAGGTTTATGCAAGCTCACTGATGGACAGGTACAAAGACCCACCCTTTAGGTATAGGCAAATTCTCCTTAACTTGACCTTCTGAGGAGTCAGACCTACAGGTCTAGAGGATCTTTGGAACTGAGCCATGCCACAGTTCAGGATGAGCTGTGATCAGACTCTGGTCCACCAACTTTTATATCCTGCTACCGAGAATGGTATTCTGTAGGAGGGGCACTACTAGCTAGTACTAGAAGTTTACTCTGTGAATTGAGTTGTAAGGAGCAGGACCAGCAGAACCCAAATAGCCATGCGCCCATGATGAGGTTGGGCAGAGGTAGAGAGAGGACTTCCAGATGTGAGAAACTTTTTTTACATTTTTACATCTGGCAGAGAAAGTGTGTGTGTGTGTGTGTGTGTGTGTGTGTGTGTGTGTGTGTGTGTGTGTGTTGTCTTGATCCTGGACTCACAGGAGCTGTTGTTGGTAGAGTCTGACATAGGGGAGGAGAAAGTCCAGGGGCAGAATGTTGGAGGTACAGGGGTGGAGGTGAAGTGGGCTATGGGAATGGAGGTGGAGTAGTTTCGTGGGCAGCACCACTTAGTGGATTTGTAAGGCATCTGCCAGTGGCAGGGCTGTGGAAGCCAGGTAGGACACCCTCTCCTATCCCTACACTAAAGTCCTACCCTTGCCTATCATCCTGTCTGATTTACTGTTTGTGCAGGGTGAAGCTGTCCTCTGCCAGTCTTTTGACCATGTTGCTATTAAGGACCTCCAAAACTTCCTAGATGTCAGTTTGAATAGACGATTCCAAATCCATTACAAATTTCTGCCTCATATTTGTTTCTGTAAAGAGTGTCTTTGCTTCCACAATTTATTTATCCAGTAAACATTCTAAACATGTAGTCAAGGAAAAAGAAAAGGGGAGAGGGAGGGAGGGAGGAAGAGGTTACCAAGGAGAGGGAGAAAGGGAAAGAGGGAATTTTTAAAAATAGCTTCCTATTTAAATGAAATTGTCAAAGTTGTCATGATGTGAAAATTCAGAATTTATTGATTATATTTAACTTGAAGTACCTTAGTTTTACACAGTACATTTGAGAGTGGGATTGCAATCTTTTTGTGCTTAGGTTCTCTAAATGGCTTCAAGTAGTACAGCTGACACTATTTTTTTGTTTTCCCCCATTGCTAATTTCCTAGTTATTGCTTCTTAGATTACTTCTTGAAAACTCTTTTTTTCTTCCTGTGTAAAATTATAGTCAATGAATTTCAGGAAAAATATTAAGTAAAATCACAGGTGATGCATTTGGTACCTGAGGAAAGTCGTATTAGGTGAAAAAAATTGGGCAACTAGCAAGACTGTGCTACATTTATAGGCTTTTAACTGTTGCTTAACAGATGGTTAAAGATTATTGGCACTTGTGATATTATTTTTTCTCTTATTTCAGAACTTCTAAGATTGTTCTGCAAAACATTAAGCCCAAGGGAAAGCAATTGCAGAAATGTACTCTACCACTAAGAAGTGTGGTACTTACAGAACTGAAGGTAAGTGAATGTTCATATTGTAGGAATTTTTTTAGATAATATGGTAATACACAACATGAACCTCAAAGTGAGAGGATGTTTCCACAACCTATATGGGAATGGAACATTTTTTCACAGGGAATTTGAGGAGCTAGTGTTCTTCAGGAAATATTTGGGGAAATCCTGTTTAAAATATATTTTCTAACACTTTTAAATCTTGTGCCCTTGAATATTAAGAACAATGGAATGTGCGTTACGATAATTGTAATCAGTTATCCTCATTAAGAAATTACTTATTGATTTTAATTCATATTATCTGATGCCATTAGTAAGTCTCTCCTGCTTGAATCTTTTCATAATTTCATTTTCTGGGAATGCTTCCAATTTACAAGTATACTTCTGATACTGTGATGGCAAAAAGTAAGTGCATAAATGCAAGACTTTAGGAAGTATTATCTATGGGAGCAAATAAAGTGTTCCACTCCTGAAAAGGGGATTCTACTTCCCAGCAAGGATGAGCAGATTCAATAACTCCAATTTTATACACAGAACTCATTTTTTTTGAAATTCATTTTCAAATTCATTTCAAAATTATCATTTAATAATTACAACTGCCATATTTTGAGACTCTGCTATATATCAAGCACTTGATAACCTTGTCATGTAAATTATTGCATTTAACTGTCAAGAAAATTCTGAGAGGGTGTTTTGTTTTGTTTTGTTTTTTATCTTTCAATTTTTATTTTGAAATTGTGGGGTACAATTCAGGGTTAGGAATACAAATGTTCATTGTGCCAGGTACCCTTATTGATGAGGTGTGCTCCCTTCCACAGGTGGATATCGACTACTGTCAATTCCAGCTACCCAACCCCATCCCCTTCCCCATAGTTTCCTGCTACTTTCATTCCCTTTCCTACAGTAATACAATAGTTGTTCAAGGTCCACTCATGAGTGAGAAGGTGTGATACTCAGTTCTTTGTCTCTATGAGAGATCACTCAGTATTATAAGCTCTAATTCCATCCATGTTGCTGCGAAGTTCATGATTTTGTTCTTCTTAATGGCTGCCGTAATATTCCATTGTAGATATGTACCACATTTTTTTATCCAGTCCTCTTTTGATGGGCAGCATGGTTGGTTCCATGTTCTTGCTATTGTGAACAATGTTGTGATAAACATACATGTGCAGGTATCTTTTTATAGAGTGACCTGAGTTCTTCCGGGTATATTCCCAGTAGGGGGATTGCGGGATCATCAGTGTGAGGGTGTTGTTTTAATTTACAGATAAGATATATATGTCAGGAAAGGCTGGGTGATGAAGTGCTTATAAGCAATCCCCTAACCTCAGTTGCTTGTTTCTCACTGGTACTACATGCACCCCTTCTTCCCCAGGTGGATATCGACTACTGTCAATCCCAGCTACCCACCCCCATTCACTTCCCCCCAGGAATGTCCTTCATGGGATGGTGGATGTTGGGATCTGAGCTATTCCTACTGGAATGACACAGAGATGCAAATAATGTAGCAACCACCAGAAAAAAATAGTCAGCCCATGTGTCAGAGGAAGAGAGAGAGCCCTTGGGGTCTCCAACCAACAACAAAATGTTCTGGCCCAGAAATAACATGTCACTCACAACACATGAGCCAGAGCTAGTTACACACATGGAACTGTCAAAACGAAGGCAGTCTGGCAGGCCGGTTCTGTCAGGTGCCTGGAAATAGAGAGAATGGGAACACTTGGTAAACAGCAGCACTGACTACTGCATGAAGGATTCAAAACTCAGAGAGATTGACTACTTGCCTAACATTACATTGGTCATAGTGACATGACTAGGATTTGAATCCGCACATGGATAATTGCGATACTGATGTTCTTTTTACTCCGTTCTACACTATATACTATTCCCTTAAATGAGACTATATGAGGGGGAACCCAAAACAAGAAATTAATTTTTGGAGGGCAAGCCCCTTGTAGTACAGGCTTCCTCCACTAATTAAGTGTTCTAGGAACCCATTGGTGCCAGAATACCAGATAGTATTGTTGTGAGAGTCTGCATTCAACTTCAGTGAATTTCTTTTTGTTGTTTTTTGAAGATTCTTTCTGTGTGTTTGCCCATTTCATGGTGGATAATTTACAAGTGCACCTGCCCACACCACACTTAGTGTTCAGCAGTCTTTGGCCCAAAACGGCATGACTTCCATTCCCCACCCTCCCTAGTTACCTGAACTCACTCCCAAGTGACTTTCCTTTCTTTCCCGGATGTGAAACATCCTAAAGGGGAAACGTTTTGCTGATGTGGAAGAGGTGTGACAAAAAATGGCAGAAGCACTAAAAGGCACCAAAAGTGATGAGTTCAAAAATTGTTTTGAGTAGTAGAAAATGCATCTCAATAGGTTTATTGCATCAAACGAAGAGTACTTTGAAGATGACTAAAGTTTAAACATGTAAGAATAAATACACAATTTTGTATAAATTAATTTTGGGTTACTTTTGGTCCTACCTCCTATAAGAGAAATTTCGTTGCTTCAGTGATGCAATTCACTCTTCCTTAATCATCTGACATTTCAACACTTGAATTGAATAGGCATCATGGCATTAATTAAGGTCACCAACATTGATAAGTTCAAGGTCATTTTCTTTGTTGTTTTAATTTTTTAAATTTTTTTTTTGAGTTGGAGTCTCACTCTGTCGCCCAGGCTGGAGTGCAGTGGCATGCTCATGGCCACCACAGACTTGACCTGCTGGGTTCAGGCGATCCTTCCACCTCAGCCTGACAAGTAGTTGGAACTACAGGCATGTGCCACTGCACCCAGCTAATCCAAGGCCATTTTCTAAAGGAGTAAATATATTGGATATGTGGATATGCAATGTATTCAGGGATTAAAAAATAGAAAAAATAAAACTGTGTGGTGGATGAAAAGACCGTTCACTGATCATTTACCTAATAAAAAGGAGGCTCCATATTTATCTACCATATTAAGGAAAAATAACAAATATAACAGGAGACACAAGTGAAACTAAAAACACATGTGGTAGAAATGAAAAAAATGCTAGATATCAGTGTTTCAGAAGCACAGGATAAGGTTGAAACCTCTGGTCACATCGGGAAAAAAGTGAGAAGATGGTACAGATAAGGCAGTTTTGGAATGAAGGCTGTGTCATGCTTGTAATTACAGATAAGATTGAAAAGGTAAGGCAATATTATGAAGAAAATATACTGGTAATTTAAAAATGTATGTCAAATGCATGCATTCCAGGAAAAAAAACCCCATAACTTTCCAAACTGAAGGAAAAAATATCTTACTGTTATTAAAACTTTTCTTGGCAAGGAATACTTGTGAAGGTAAAATTACTAGTCATTCTCTATTAGTTACACAAATCCCAATAATATAAATTAATTAGTAGCAAATTAAATACAAATATGGTTCAAAAAGATATTAAAGCTCCGCAAAGATATGCTTAATCCCAAGCATACATGTGGGTTTAACATTTTAAGAGACCCATAATGTAACATAACAAATTAGCTGAATAAAGGGAAAAGGAAGGGACAGTTAACAAAAAAGATCCAGGAAAATAGGTCTTCAATAAATTAACCAACCAGGATTAAATCATAAGAATAACAGTCATTCTTATCAAATTGGAAATGGAAAGCTATTACTTTAAACTGACAACAGGTATCGAAAGAATAAATCACAACAATCACCACCTCTAATAGTAAATTATTAAAGGAAACATTCTCCTTACAGTCAAAAAAGAGACAAAGATGACTGGTATGACGAATTCTGTCCAGTGTCATATTAAATCGAGTATAGTAAGCTATAATATATGTGCCCATACAGGCATGAATTAATGCATATATAAAACTAAAAATAAAATTGTCAATGTGATTATCTCCACATAAAACTCAAGAAAAGCTACTGAAAATTAGAATTACTAATAGAAATTAACAAGTTCATTGGATATAAGACTCATACACAAAATTTTGTAACAAATAGAAAATAGCATCTTTATTATGGATATATTAAGTACAATAGCTAACATTATGTTTTGTGGAATACATGATGAACTGAGTCACATGGCAACCATTCCAACACTTTCAAACATTCTTGTATACTTTCTCATACTACAGAGACTAGAAAGTTAATCACATGAATGAACAGGAAAATGATTGCATATACACACACATTTACAAGAGCCTTTTGCAGCTAGGGTCTCAAATGGGACCTACTTTGTATCAGACATATATGTCAACATGAGACTTGGGGATATAACTGAATAACGTTGGAGCCACATGCAAAGTTAACTAGGTATGATGGGAGAGGTTCCCAGGTTTCATGGGGAAGCTGTTGCAGAGTTTCTAGAATTCAGTCTCTGTCATGCATATCAGTTAACAAGTGGGCAGCAGTGGTATTTCCCCTACAACAGTCCCGTAACCTGGGTGGACTTTCCCTGGCTGTGTAGTATACGAGTCTGCTTTTCTGGCCTTCACAGAGTTTTTGTAAACTATGTAATGCATCTTATTAAGGATTCGTTGTTTATTAAAAATAACTAAAGTGAATTCTGATATAGGTAATTTGGGATGTTGACTAGCACAGTATTTGACACTAAAATTTATAGTAAACAAAAGGTTTTGAGGAAATGGAGGTCTGGTATAGATTTGGCCGTGGGTCATAGTTTGCTTAAGCTAATAAACTCATTGAGTCCCCAAAACAGCACTGGGTAGAAAGTCAACAAACTGAGATGGCAACTATTTCAAAAATCCTTTGTCAATCAAGCACTTTGGGAGGCCAAGGCAGGAAGAATGCTTGAGATCAGGAGTTTGAGACCACACTGGACAACATAGTGAGACCTCATTTCTAATAAGTGAATGAATGAATAAATAAATAAACAAACAAACAAGCAAGCAAGCAAGGTGTGGTGGCATGCACCTATAGTTCCAGCTACTCTACAGGAGGCGGTAGGAGGATTGCCTGAGCCCTGGTGGTCAAAGCTGTGGTGAGATGTGATAACACCCCTGCACTCCAGTCTGGGCAACACAATGAGAAAAAATAAGCCAAACACTGAGACTTCAACGCAGAGAGATTTCAACCCTGGCTGCACATTGCAACTAATGGAAAGAGTTTAAAAATGTGGTTGCCAGGATCTCACCCATTCATCTTTAATTGTGCTGGGTGTATTATGGGCTAGTGTTGTTTTTCAGTTTCCCCAAGTGACTCGAATGTGTAATCATGCTTGAGAGCTGTGTTGACAATTTAAATTATGAGAATGCAAGTATGTTACAATATCTAATTTAGAAATTTTATATTTCGGTTTGGGTACAATAAAGATAAATACATAGCTATGCTGGAAAATGTGAAACAAAGATTATCATGTAAGAAATTGAGAAAAATTTCTTTTTAAAAGAGAAAGGAAATGGGAAAAAACTCAGTGGTAAGACAGCGGCCACCATAGGTTGTATTTGGGATGAAGCTAAACTGCTGGCAAGCCAAGAGTAAGGTACAAATTAAAGCCAAGGGTCTGTGAGCCATGGCTGGTTCATCAGTGAAGCTTCTTCTGCAGAAGACAGTTACAAACCATGGTAAGCATGGAACAGACAGCACAAACTCAACAAATCCAACAACTGGCACTGAGGGAATAGAAAAAGGAAAAGCCTGAAAAACACCTTAGGATAATATTTCTCCGGAGAGATAAGGGAGGAATCAAGAAGAGAATTATAACTACAAGGCCAGACAATTAAGTGAGTGAACTTGTCATCATGTGCTTTATGTGGCAGCACTGTACAAACAACTCAGAAAGGTCTAATAACCCTGATATATCAGTATCTTACAGCTGTGTTCATGTCATCGTGTGGTTGTGTCTTGCTGGGGTGTTCATTACTGTTGTTATGTGATTTTGTGCGCCGTCATGAGAATGTTGGAGATTGAATTAGAGCATTGACCAAACATTAGATTTCTTGTTAAACTTGGTAAGAGTGGAAGTGAAATCAGAGAAATGTTATTCCAAGTTTATGGGGATAATGCCATGAAGAAAATGGCAGCATACAAATTGGATTAAGTGTAATTCTGAGGGGAGAGAGAGTGTCACTGATGAAGAGAATTCAGCATGGCCAGTAACCAGTGGAACTGAGGAAAACATTGCAAAAATTCATTGAATTTTGTGTCAAAATCATCAGCTGACTGTAAGCAACATAGCAAACCAAATAACAATGCTAGAGAAACCGGAAAATCTTAACTGAAAATTTGGCACCAGAAAGGTATGTGCAAAAATGGTACCAAAGAACCTATTGCATCACGACACTACACCAGCTCACACAGCACTGTCTGTGAAGGAATTTTTGGCCAGCATACAAGCAACTCTATTGGAACACTCTCTTTTCTCATTTCATCTGGCCCCCAATGACTTTTTTATTTAAAAAGATGAGGGAAATATTGAAAAGAAGACATTTTGGTGACATTCAGGACATCAAGAGCAACACGATGACCACTCTGATGACCATTCCAGAAAAACAGTTTCAAATTTGCTTTGATGGGTAGACTAGAAACTGGCATCAGTGCATGACTTCCCAAGGAGAGTACTTCAAAGGTGACTATAGTGATATTAAGGAATGAGGTTTGTAGCACTTTTTCTAGGATGAGTTTGAAAACCTCATACGATAAAACAACAAAAGACTGTCCAACACTGGTGGCTTAATGAAGGCAATGATCAGCCAGGCTCAGTGGCTCAGCCTATAATCCTGCGCCTTTGGGAGGCTGAGGTGAGCGGATTGCCTGAGCCCGCGGGTTCGAGACCCGCCTGGGTAGCGAGACCTCATCTCTACAATAAATCAAAAATCAGCCGGGCGTGGTAGCGCATGCCTGTAGTTCTGGCTACTTGGAAGGCTGAGGTGGAAGGATCGCCGGAGCCCAGCAGGTCGAGGCTGCGGTGGCCGGGAGTGGCCACTGCACTCCAGTCTGGGTGACAGAGTGAGACTCCAACTCAAAAAAAAAAAAGAGTCTAATGAAGGCAAGGATCTAATTTCATTTCCTCTTAAAGTAAACAACCTCACTAAAACAAGAACAAAGGTAAAAAAATACAGTGGAATATTACTCAGCAAGATGTCAAGAATATGGATGGAACATGGAGGCTTTTGCAGACAATGGTGTGTGAAAGATTCAGTGGAGGGGAGGCTTAATTTCCTATTTCCAATCTTTGATCAAAAAATATATTTTTATCCAAGAAATGGTTGAGGTTTAAGTGGCAGATGACAAGAAGCAAGGCAAAATATTCATCACACCACATGATTCAAGAAATAATACAAGTCACCTTATAAAACTGTATGTTACAGGATGATTCCTCAGAAGAAAATATTGATGAAAAATTATGTTTTCATGTTTCAATATAAACATAATGAAGGTTAAAAACACGTGACAATATCAATCATGTTTAAAAGAGGGTTGTTGTAATGCAGAATGGTTATAATTTCATAGCTATACTTTACTTGTGTAAACGAACATTTATGGCTCAGTCAGGGCTTTGTTGTGTGCCTGGGGAGAAGCACTTTTCCTATTGATCCATTATACAGCATAATATAAGCAATTTGTTATGGATAATCAGACATGAGTATCTTCTGATTAATAAACTTCATCATTGTTGACAATTCACCCAACCTCTCCTGTTCCCAGGTTCCTAAGATGTAAAAATCAGGATTTAGGGCTAACCACCACCTCAGTGGGCATGTAGGACATATACCACAGCCCCAAAGGATCCCTGCTAATCTGGTCTTTGTCCCTAAGTCCCATGCAAATCTTGATCTGCTTTCATTGACAATACGTTAGATGTCTTGTTCTAGCATTTCATATAGATTCAATCATATGCCCTGTACTCTGAAAGTAATATTTTCTTCTGAGGAATCAACCAGTTTTATAAGGTGACTTGTATTATTTCCCCTTGAATCTTGTGGTGTGATGAATATTTTGCCTTGCTTCTTGTCATCTGCCACTTAAACCTCAACCATTTCTTGGATAAAAATACATTTTTTGACCGAAGATTGGAAATAGGAAATTAAGCCTCCCCTCCACTGAATCTTTCACACACCGTTGTCTGCAAAACCCTCCATGTCCCATCCATATTCTTGACATCTCCTTGCTGAGTAATATTCCACTGTATATGTGTACCTCTGATGTTGTTTTAGTGAGGTTATTAACTTCAAAATGTACCTAAAAAGGTACTGTGAGATCATCAAACCTGCAGGTTTAGCATTTATCTACAGGGAGGTACTTAGTTCTATTTCTAAGGATACAATAATGAAAAAAAATATTAATTTTGCAAAAATAAAAATTAATTTGTGCTGGTGTTGCAAGCAGGTTATACATCAGAATTGTAGAATTTAAAAAAATTGAGGTAGAAATGGTTGAGGTGGATGTATTCCCAAAGGTAGTTTTGTTGATGATCCCAAACCTACATCACATGCACTCTTTAACAAATATTACTTAGGCCCTTATTCTATGCCGGCCACTGCCAGTGCAAAGTGACTCCTAAACAGCACAGCCTGTGACCCAGCCAGATTTTTCCATCTGATCCAAGACAGATATGTCCACCTGGTCCAAGGCACCTGATTTCCACACCAACAGGAGTGACACTAGTACAAAGCATACTCCCTGGCCTGCTCACAGAAATCTGTTCACGAGACCTGAAATTCCACCATTAAGGGAGAACCAGTGCAGTTGCTGGAAGAGCACTCAGGGTGTAGAGGCAGACCGGTAGGTAAGGGCACAGTTCCTGTCCTGCCACTTACTCGGCTGAGAAAACCTGGAAAATGTACCTAGCACCTGTGAGCCTAAGACTCATGATGGGAAAAGGGACTGCGGACACAGTGATTGTGTGGGATTTCTTGTGTGTGAAGAGGTCCACAGAAACCTAGTGAGTCTGCCCAACACTGAGCAAATGTTGGTTGCCACTGGGCAAGTGTTGGTTTTGTTCTTCCCCCATTGTTTCTCTACCCTAGCGGGAATGCTGTTGCTATATACTCAGTGGCAGGGCAGTGATGTAGGCAGAATTCCATAGTGACACAGGGAATACCAGTAGGAATGCAAGTGATGTCTTAGAGGACGCTCACTTCTGTCTCTGTGTGGGAGGATCAGCCAGCGTACATTGTGGAATTAGAGCGGGAGCTCAGGCGGTCTGGGTGAGTGGCACCAGCTGCTCTATAATACTCCTGTGGTCACCTTTGATTCTGGCAGCATACCTGCGAGTCAAGGATTGTGCTGAGATGCAGGAGTTCAGAAAGTAGATGTGCGCCTGTGTGTGTTTTGCCTTCAGTGTCCCTGTCCATCGGGTCCCTCTATAGCTCTTGATCACATGTGTACTCTCCTGTGTACAAGGCCGTGCCTATGGCTGTAGCTGTAGCTGTTAGCAGTCTCCCTTCTACGCTATCCCCTCAGTGACGTTATTTCTGAAGCGATGTCGGTTCTTGGAAATGACTCTGACTCTTCTTGCACTCCATGCTTTGACCCTGCGCCCTTGAATTTCATTTTGATATTTGATTTTTCCCTTGTATTTGTGAAATTCCATGAAAATGATTTGGTCTTCAGGTGTCCTCCAGATGTCACCAATAAGGATCTTTTATGTCGTG
>NW_007254708.1:2154-2561 GCF_000164805.1 Carlito syrichta | reverse complement strand
AACCAGCCACTGCAGTCTAGTCTGGGCGACAGAGTGAGACTACAACTCAAACAACAACGACAACAACAACAACAACAACAAAACAAATTGCCTGAATAAAACAAAATAATTTTCATGAATAAAGAACTTGAGAAAGGATGCAAGAAAGACTGGTATAAAATTATTTAAAACATAGACTTATTGCTAGATGACAGTTTAACATTTACTTATAAAATCTAGCACGTGTTTAGTGTTTGAGGATAAAAGTTGATAAACAGGGAGTTAAATTCTGCACTATTTTACCAAAATTTGTGAAGGAAGATGAAAAGAAAGGAGAGAAACAAGATTTATTTAAAATCATGATTTACTTACAGGAAAGGAATAGAAAATGCAGTTAATTAGAAAAACTGGTAAAGTCATGATGTTTG
>NW_007254708.1:0-1777 GCF_000164805.1 Carlito syrichta | reverse complement strand
TTATTATAAAGATGTGGGGTACAATTCAGGGTTATGTAACCTCAGTTTCAGCAGATTTTTGGTTTCCCAGTCACTTCCTCAGCCTTAACAAGGTTTGTGCTTTCTTTTTCTCTTGATTATATGTTCCTGAACTTTATTTATCTTTTTGCCATTTTCTAAGAATAAACTCTAAGTTTCATTGATCAAAGTCTACTCTTACTTTTTATTTTATTAGTTTCATTTATCTTTTTTTTTTAGTTTTTTATTTGAAAAATGTGGGATACAATTCAGGGTTAGGTATACAAATGTTCATTATGCACATACCCTTATTGATGAGGTATGTCCCTCCCTCCCCTAGCAGTTTCCCTCAACTGCCAATCCCTTTCTTATAGTATTATAATTGTTCAAAGTCCGCTTATGAGTGAGAACATATGGTGCTCTGTTCTTTGTTTCTGTATAGATCACTGAGTATGATTGACTCTAAATCCATCCAGGTAGCTGTGAAGTCCATTAATACTGGTTTTACTGAGTTTTAGGCTGCAAGAGAATTTGGTCTTATGATGGTAACCCAAAAACATCTTTCCTAGCAGAATGGTATATTTCCTGGGGAGATAGTTCAACATGAAAACAGGCAGTGTACTTGCATGAGAAGCAGAACAGTGACTCAAGCAACTGGATCTCTAGCAGCATCTCTGGTGTTCTTGTTAGAAATGGAAGGAGCAATTGCATCACATACCCAGAGAGGCTGGAGAGGTTATTTGGAGTGGCAGCCTCTTAGTCACATAGAAAGTTCAGAAAATTTAATATATTTGTTTTAAATTTTATTTGGAAATTATTAAAACATAAGATGCTATGTATTTTTGCTAAAGAATGCTAAAAGAGGAATATGCCTTAGCACGTGGTAAAGTATATTAGAAATCTGGTGTAAAATGGGTGGAAGATGGATAGAAATTTGTTATACAATAGAAGCTTGTATTGGAGCATAGAGACCAAAGAAAAGAACCAAGGCAGAAGTTGGTAAACCCTAACTTTGAAAAGTTATGCATACTACGCTAAAGAATTGTCTTTTGCTTTTCCAAGCAAGTGAAGCATCTGAAACATGAGAATGATGTGGTTAAATTGACATTAAAGAAAATGTTCTAAAACCCAGTAATATTCACTGAGAATGCATCAAAGAGTGATATGCCAAGACAGCAGATGACTTTAGTGCCCTGAACAAAGGCTGTAGTAAGAATGGAGAGGAGTGGAAAGAATGAAGATAATGAAGATATTAGGATTACTCAAAGAACTATGCCCAAGAGGAGATAAAGTGATGGAATTCACAAAAGTACAGAACACAGGTTTGGTGTGGTTAGAATTGGATGCACACTTCGGTTTGAGTCATATTGAGACTAAGACGCCAGGTGGAGATATTTGGGTGCTTCATGGCAGACCAGTTGCAGCGTGGGGGTGTTATGAACTATGCAGAACCAATCATGCACAGGGTGCAATAGAAAGCAGCGTAGGCTTGTATAAATTTGCTCCTCTTCTTTCAATTGTATTTAATAATACAATTAAATAAACAATAATATTAAGTATTAAACTTAATTAATATTAATTATTAATTTAATAATAATATATTCTGTTTCTTAGAAAATATTTGAGTACCATGAAGTGTCTTCACTTAGCCATTCTTTCATTCATAAATACATATTCATTGAGCACTTATTATATACTAGGCATCTTACTAAAAACTGAAAATAAAAAGGAAGATAAAATTATGAGTGAGGAGGGGGCACATATTCCTTGCCCTGGTGGA
>NW_007254707.1:6328-14381 GCF_000164805.1 Carlito syrichta | reverse complement strand
CTCCACTTTTTTTTTCTCTGTCTCTCTTTTGTTTTTTGTTTTCTATTCATGTGTGTATATGAATAATCGAACGTTCAAAGTTTAGGGTTTTTTGTTGTTGGAGGTTTGTTTTTGCTCGTTTGTTCTCTTTTTTTAGCTTAATTTGTGAGTGAATATATATGTGAGAGATCAATCTGATTACCTATTTTTCTCTCTTACTTCTTTCTCCTTTTCTTCTCCTTTCACTTTGTTCTGGGCATGTGAATATGTGTTTGGTTTTTCTGGTTTTTGGTATTGTTGGGTTTTCTTTTGTTTCACTTTGTTTTTATTCCAGATTGTTTTGGTGTGTGTGTGTGTGTGTGTGTGTGTGTGTGTCTGTGTGTGTGTGTGTATGTGTGTGAGAGAGAGAGAGAGAGAGTTCAGTTATTTTTTTGCTTTGATTTCTGCTTTCATTGCTCTATATTTTGTTATTTTGTTTTTAATTGTTGTCTTATCTTATTCCACTGTACTCTGTTCTCCTAATTACTGTTGCTATATCTTTTTTTTTGAATTGGAGTCTCACTCTGTCACACAGACTGGAGTGCAGTGGCCGCTCCCAGCCACCGCAGCCTAGATCTGCTGGTCTCCGGCGATCCTTCCACCTCAGCCTTCCAAGTAGCCGGAATTACAGGCTTACGTTACCATGCCCAGCTGATTTTTTTATTTATTGTAGAGAAGAGGTCTTGCCACCCAGGTGGGTCTTGAACCCATGGGCTCAGGCAATCCACTCACCTCAGCCTCCCAAAGATGCAGGATTACAGGCTGATCCACCAAGCCAAGCTTACTGCTGTATCTTAACCTCAGGGGCTATGTACACATACTCATTGTACCATGATATAGAGTGGTGGTTGGGAATGGATCTCAGGGAACCCAAACTACAATCAGTGAACATTATGATTTGCAAGTAGCTTCTGAATCATAGTCCCCCATCCTCCACCTTATTTGACTCTCAAAACTACAAGAGAGAGCAAAGTGTCACATCCACACGCCTGATTCAAATGCAAAAAAATCCAGAGGCCTAATAAGAGAAGTATAGACTGCTGAGCAAATATCAGAAGTTACATCCTCTTCCACTGTCATGAGTAAAGGAACTAAAGAGGAAAGAATGATTTGTCACAAATAAGGAAAAGACAGCAGAAGACTACAGGTCATTTCTAGAGTAACAATGAGAAAATGCCTGGAAAATCAGTCCTCAATGCCCAAGCAATGGAATTCACCAAAAACTGGCCCCCAAATATGACAGGGATTAGGGGATGCATGGGAATATTTAAAAGACTCAAGAAAGACAGGATGCAACACGGAAAGAACTTGCAACAGAGATTTTATCCATACAAATTTCATCCAGGAAATACATAACAAGATGAAAAGCTTGGAAAACAGAATTAATCAAGCATAAGAAAGAATGTTCCAAACCTTGAAGACCAGAACATGGAATTAACCTCATCTGTAAAAACATAGAAAGAAAACTCAGAAAAGCAAAGCCTATATGTGATGTGTGTTTATTTCAAGAGGCTGAATCTGTGCCTCATTTATAACCCAAAAGCAGAAAGGGAAATGGAGAACACTTTGGAGTAAGTATTCTGAGATATTATCCAACAAATCTTCCCTGATTGCACCAGCAATTTGACTATGCAAACTCATGAGTTACAGAGAAATCACACAAGAAATACAATGAGAAGAAAAACACCTAAATACAGAGTAATTTGTCTACATAGAGTATGCACAAAAGAACAACTCCTAAAGGCAGCTAGAAAGAAAGGTCAGATTATATATGAGGGAAATCAATCAGAATAGTAGCAGATTTATTGAATGAAACACTGCAAGCTGTACATAACTGTGGTTCAATATTAAAAGTCCTTGAAGATAAACTATTTTAACCAAGAAATTCCTACCCAGCCATGCACTGCTTCACCAGTGATGAAGAATTGAAATCCTTCCCAGACACCCACCCAATCCTTCTCTAAGGTCCACTATGTGGCGTATGTTGTAACCTCATAGCCATGGTCCACTCAAGAGAAGACTGAGCTGCGAGGTGATCTAAGGAAGAGCCATTGCTGGGAGTCATGCTTTCTCTGAAGACACATGTTGACTTGAGGATGATTCAATGACACTCAGGTCCTCCCTTGAATGGCAGAGAAACCTAGGACCTCTCTACCTAATCTTTTCTCCTTCTCTTGTTCACTCAGGGATAGACTCCATTCGGTGTTAACAGGTTCCTCAAACTCACTTCACTTTACATGAATATAATTTCAATAGAATGGATGTATTACTGAAAAACCACACACAGACTTAAAACAGTCTTAGAGTTGACATCTCAGAATATTGATGCCATCAACAGTTTTAGCAAAATTACATATGCGTCCAATTCAAATATCAAATAAATAATAATAATGCCAGTAATCAGGTTTATGTGTCAACTTGACAAGGTGGTACTGTCTATTATTTAAATAAATTTAACCAATGTGCTGCCATGAAGGTATTTATTCAAGTTATGTAATCCAGCCTTGAGCTTTCTCTAAGTCAAGAGGATTGTCCTCGATAACAGAGATTTGGGTCTTATTCAATCTCACAAAGATAGAAGATGATCATTCTGTACAGTGAATGGCAATTTTAGCTCCTCCTTTAGACTGAGTTTAGGGAAGTCTATTATTCCTGAATGCTGACCCTATGGATCTTTTCATGCCTAGACAGACCCCGCATTGTTGTCACTCAGAGCACACAACATTGTTGAGTATCCATTCTTAGCTTTCCTCAAAGACGAAGGTGAGGGAGGTGGGGTCATGACAGTATGAGAAGTCTAAGGTCAGTTCCACTTCGATATTCGACTTTTAGAAAACTATCATGCCCCTGGTGACTAATGTGCACTTGTATGTTCAAAATGAGTCCACCAACATAAGCCAGCAGGAAGGAATGGCACGGTTGAGTGAAAACGTTCCATCAGCCTATATCACAGACTGAACTATATCTGACCAGGCAAAGGCCCTCAGCCCTGGGATTTAGACAATAAATAGACATCCTTCATTTTCAGGGAAAAAAATGGAGAAAGGGAGGTGTGAAAATAAGGCGGTAAGAATCAACTGATGCACGGTAGACTGATGCCACGGGAATAAAGCAAAGTTTTGCAAAAAACAAAGAAATTCCTTTTTATCCACTTTCCACAGAGAGTGGACAATGCTCACAGGCAAGCATTGAATATGATTTACAAAGAAGGGACTTTCAACGTTTCGTTTCTTTTCTTTCTTTTCTTTTCTTTTCTTTTCTTCTTTCTTTCTCTTTCTTTCCTTCCTTCCTTCCTTCTTTCATTCATTCATTCATTCATTATTTCTTTCTTTTTTGAGTTGGAGTCTCACTCCATTGTCCATCCTGGAGTTCAGTGGCATGCTATCGAGCAGCCAAGCATTGAACTGCTGGGCTCAAAAGATCTTTCTGCTTAAGCCTTTCAAGCATCCAGCACTACAAGCATGGAATATCACGTCCAGCTAATTAAATTAAAATAGTTTATTGTAGAGATGAGTTCTCGCCAAGCTGCCCAGGATGCTCTTGAACCCATGGGCTCAAGCAATCCCCTAATCTACACCTTCCAAAGTTCTGAGATTACAGACCGTGCACCCAGCCTAAAGTGTGTATAAGGAAGCAGCACTAATAAAAATTCTGCAACAACTGCATTCTTAGATGCCGATAGCCCCTGCCTTGCTTACTTTGCTGATGTCCTGACAATTAGTCTTGTGACTCCAGGTGGTGCACCGGTGGGCAGCCATCAAGACAAATTGATCATATTAGGTAAGATTGGCTTGGTCTTGCATTTCAGAAAAACACATATTTAGAATAAATAATAATTAGTAAATATATGCATAAAAGCTGCAAGACAAGCATCAATAGCTATCTTTGGTTAGTTGAGTTTGTCCGTGACTAATGTTTGCAGAGTTGTAGCACAATAACCAGAAAAGAATTCCATATGAAGAGAAAAAGTGAAACTCAGTTTTAAATGGCTGTTTCTTAACTAAAGCAACTCCATTTTGATTATTGACCCTTCCAAAGGCTTTTAAAGAAGAAAAAAAGGTGAAAACAAAAAGGGGAAATGGGAAATATGATCAGTTCTGAGTCATGTGCACAGATTTACAAAAATAGAAGGATAGATATGACACCAGTTATGGTTTTAAGGACACTGATCTTATTCCAGTCTCACTATGGGCTCTAATCTGATTCCCAAAGGCTTTTCTAGTCAGAAATTCTCACTGAGGTCGTCACTGCTTGAGTTTCTTTGTAAAGCCACTCCAGACATCAGGGCTTCCTCAGGAATCTGAGACTAGTTTTCACAGCAGCGTGTGGTGAGAGCTAAAGTCACACTCTGTCTTCATTGTAGGTGAGTATGTGTCCTGAAAATACAAATAAGGAAAGAGACAAAGATTTTGAATTTTGAGACATCAAATATAACTAGAGAATTGCAAATTCTGACATATTCCCAAGGGAAAGATGGAGAGGCAGCTTCAAGACTTGGCAGGAATCAAGCCCTCAACAGCCCTCCACACCTACTCCTGAGGTGTAACCAGTGTTGGTGGTACTGAACACTCTGATGGTTGTGCAGTTCCTTCAGGGAGGTTTGTATATGGGTTTACTACACTGATATACCTTCACTGTGTCTCTAGTACAGTAACACATAGTCGTGTACTCAGTACAAAGACTGTTCATTTGCAGATACAATGTGTTCTTGGAATCATCCCTTGAGATGGTGTATCTGCCTTGCACAGATGAACTGTATTCTGTCATGTAACTATAACTTTGTATCTAATAAGGCTGATCCACTCCAGCCCCTTCCTTGGAGTCTTTTGGCTCAGTATACCCAGTATGTTACTGAAGGTAAATGCAGACACAGCACAGGAGAGTTTCAGAACCCCCTTTACTGGACCAAGCCTCCCTCAGACTACACCAACTGTACTTCACATTGGACACCTGCAAACATAGAGACAACCTGATCAGAAACTGCCACAAAAATTCACTATTTCTCACATATCCACTCACACACTCAATATCTTTTGTTCATCATGAATCACAACAGTGAATCCCAGGAGAGCCCATACTCCAAGGTGGGTTGTCTGTGTTCAGTCCTGATCCTCGGAATGAAACCCCTGAGAATTCCAGAACAGAAGTTCCTCTCTCAGAGATGCATCTAAGCTTGATTGGTTTTCATCTGCAAAGGGAGGGCACTATTTGCAGGTTTCCTGCTATATAACAAGCTCTAGGTGGGGCACCTCAGAGAGGAAAGTCTCCAGAGCAGATTAGAGTAACTATACTATAATAATTAATTAACTTGCATTGCCATATCTGATTTACATATGCATATAGACCATGTTTTGTTGGAGTCAAATGTTCACCTAATTAAACATGCAAAATGAACCAAATGCATGGAGTGTTTAAACTATGTATCCGAGATCAAACATCTAGTGAGTATTAGTCTCAAAATTTGGGCCTGTGTTCCTCTCCACTGGATCTGTTTGCTTCCAGAATGAACTGCAGGATACAGTTAGACATGCTTAGTGAGGTTGGCAGAACTTCCCTGTTGCAATAATAACACCAAACAATTTCAGATGTATTTTTGAATTTAACTAAAATATTTATACAAATAGTCTGGGTTCATGAAAATGCAGGTCCATGCAGACGTATTGTCAGGAGTCTGTTGTTACATGTATTATTATTTATCTGACCATCAATATTTCTCAGCCTATTTTTTATTTACTAGATGTATTAACTTTAATGAGATGTAATAACTATATGATACATTTCACATATTAACGTATGAAATTCATAAATACTGGTATAATCATCATCATTGCCAAGATTTGGAACAAGTCAATTCCCTTCAATACTTGTCTTTTCTACCGTAAGTCCTCTTTGCCCCTTCCTTTCTCCCATTATCTCACCAGGCTCCTACTAAGCTTTTTTTATAATCCATATTTTTTATTTTGATATTGTGGGGTACAGTTAAGGATTAGGTATACAAATATGCTTCTTTCAGGCCCCCTTGTTGATAACAGGTGTCTCCTCGTCCCCAGAGACATATTGACTACCGTTAATCCCATCTCCCTTCTCCTCCCCCTCATAGTTTCCCACCACTGTCAGTCCTTTTCTTATAGTATTACGTTGGATATTCAAGGTCCACTATATGAGTGATAACTTCAGATCTTTGTTTCTGTGAGAAGTCACTCAGAATTATAGACTCTAGTTTTAACCAGGTTGCTGTGAAATTCATGATTTTGTTTTTTTTCCTATGGCTGCATAGTATTCCATCTGGTATATGCACCATATTTTTTTAATCCAGTACTTTTTTGATGGACAGCATGGTTGCTTCCAGGTTCTTGCTATTGTGAACAATGCTGTGATAAACATACGTGTGCAGGTATCTTTTTGATAGAGTGATTTGAGTTCCTCAGGGTATTCCCAGTAGGGGGATTGCGGGGTTATATGGGAAGTCAATATTTAGAGCTTTTAGGAATCATCACACTTTTCCACAGAGGTTTACACTCCCACCAACAGTTAGAAGTGTTCCCTTTTCACCGCACCCTCTACAGCAACTGTTATTTTTTGAGTCTTTGAAAATTGCCATTTTGACTGGAGTTAGGTGGCATCTCAGTGTGGTTTTGATTTTAATCTTCCTGATGATTAGTGAGGTTGAACATTTCTTCATGTGTCTGTTGGATGCTCAGATGTCTTCATTTCATAAGTGTCTGTTCATATCTTTTGCCCACTTTATAATGGGGTTGTTTGTTTATTTTCTTTTCAGCACATTTGAGTTCCCTGTAGATACAAGATGTTAAGTCTTTCTCAGACCTGGAGTTGGCAAATACATTTTCCTATTCTGTAGGCTGTCTCCCTGCTGTCGTGATGGTTTCTTTGGCTTTGAAAAAGGTTGTCAGTTTAATGAGGTACCACTTGTCTACCTTATCTCTTATGGCCTGTGGGTTTTGGATTTTGTTCAGAAATTGGATGCCAGTTCCAATTTCCATGAGGGTATGTACTGCATTTTCTAATGCTCTTATTGCTTAAGGCTTTACATTTAGGTCTGTAATCCACTGAGCATTAATCTTTGTGCATAGGGATAGATAGGGGTCTTGTTTGAGTCTTCTGCTTGTTGTCCACCAGTTTTCCGAGCACCATTTACTGAATAGGTTCTCCTCTCCCCAGTGGTATGTGTTGGAGGCTTTGTGAAAGATGCGTTGGTTGAGAAATTGAGGTTTTGCTTCTGGAATCTCAATTCTATTCCATTGGTCTATATGCCTTTTCCTGGACCAATACCAAGCTGTTTTGATTACTGTAGCTTTATAATAATGTTTAACGTCTGGTAATGTGATACCAACTGCTTTACTTTTTTTTTGCTGAGGATTATTGTGGCTATTCTTGGTCATTTGTGTTTCCATATAAATTCCTGTGTTGTTTTTTTCTAGGTCTGAGAAGAATATTGCTGGTAATTTTATGTGTATTGCATTAAATCTGTAGATTGCCTTAGGTAAGAAGGACATCTTCACAATGTTGATTCTTCTACTCCACGATCATGGGATACTTTTCCACTTGTTTGTGTCATCTTTGATTTATTTGGTCAGTGTTTGTAGTTTTCATTGTAAAGGTCTTTCATGTTTCAGGTTAGGAAGATGCCAAGGTATTTCATTTTTTTGTGGCTATTGTGAATGGAATTGTGCTTTTTATTTAGGTTTCTGTTTGTTTATTATTGGTATAAAGAAATTCCATTGTCTTTTGCACACATTTTATATCCTGAGACTTTGCCAAAGTCCTTTATCAGCATAAGACGTTTTTTGACAGATTCTCTTGGGTTTTCAAGGTACAAAATCATGTCATCTGCAAAGAGAGATAACTTGACTTATCTTGTTCCAGTTTTCACGGGAAATGGTTCCAATTTTTGTCCATTTAGGAATCTGCTGGTTGTGAGTTTCTCAAAGATAACTTTTAATATTTTGAGGTATGTTCTTCGTATGCCTAAATGTTCGAGGGTTTTTTATCAGAGGCGGTGCTGGATTTTATCAAA
>NW_007254707.1:0-3379 GCF_000164805.1 Carlito syrichta | reverse complement strand
TTGGAATCTGTCCGTACAATGGGGTGTAGGGTTTACTCCTTGAAATAAAAGTGACGTTAACAGAGGGACGAGAATGATTAGACAGTGAGTGAAGAGGGGGATGGAGAGAGAGAAGAGTAAGGAGGAAAACAAACGAGGGTTCCAACAAATGGAATGAGATATCTAAACTAAAACAGATAAAAAAAACAGACCATGGCTCCAGATTAACCAACTCCTATGCATAAAAAACCTAAAACATACAATGATGATAACATACAAGCTAACCAACCTCCTTATTGGTGTGCTGTTCCTCTATACAAAGATATGGTTTACAGAGAGGAGAAAAGAGAATAAAAGTAAAAAAGTAAAAAAGAACAGCAAAGTAGGAATATAATCAAGTCAGTAAACTAACAGAACCAATCAAGAAAACACTGAGACTTTTTGTTTAAGTTCAATATCCTTTCAGCTCTGATTTCTAGCTGTCTTCTCAGGTTGATAAATTAGTTCACAGTTAAGGTCAGTTGCCCCTGCCCTGCTGTGAAGGGCGGTACAGATCACCACTCAGTTCACCACTGCCCAGATCACCACTCGGATCTGGTCTGTGTCTGTTTATCAAGTTTGTTTTGGTTTTGTTACCTTGAATCGCCAACAGGTGGTGCTATGTCACCGATTCAGATGATCTTTATCTCAGTTCCTCACCCCAGAGGGGATGCAGCCAGACAGAATCAAGAGATGGGAGTCTGCCTCAAGGCACATGGGAGAAGACCCATGACCTGGAAGGATGTCACAGTGGCAGTAGAGGTGTCAGAGATCTCAGCAGATCTTGCTTGCTGGGGTTTCAAGGTCTGAAGTTATGGATCGCCTCAAGTACAGGTGGCACGATGTGCAATGTCTGCCATGGAGATGGCAGCAGCAGCGGCAGCTATGGCATCTGTGGCTGCAATGGCTGCCCAGATCGCTGTGATGGTACAGAGGTGATGACAGCCAAATTCCATGTGAAGAGCATGCTGCTGCTGATGGGATCTGCAGCCCCCAGGGAGATAGCCAGAATTCTTCTGTGTTCTCCTCTGTGGAGGGTTTCATAGACCAAGATACCCCATCGCCATTTAGCCCCTTTCACCTACTAAACTTCTTTATCTTACTTTAGACAAGTGTTCATTTTCCAGAATTTGTAAAAGTGAAATTGCAAGGCATACAGGCTTATTTCCTTTTTATATTGTACATGGCAAAAAATATCTGTGTATACAGCCATGCACAGTGTGTGTCAGGCACTCCTTGGCCTAAATCATGGGTCATATTCTAATGAATGCATTGACCAACATTATCCTGCTTCTTGGCAATTGGTTTGTTTCCACTCATTTCTTTTACAAATAAAAGTGATACGTAACTTGAAGAACTAGCCAGCTGGTACAAACCCTTTTTTCACCACAAACAATAATGGTGAGAAAGTGATTGTCACCTTCACCAACAAGAACAAAACTGGACAACCTGGAAATTTGTGTGTTTTATTGAATACTTCAGTTAATTAAAAATATATGACACAAACCATATCTGAAACCTTTAGATAGACAAGCCATTGCTGGGAGAAACAGGACCAGACAATCACCTTAGTATTGTATCGTGGACCATAGACACCAGGTTTCATCTGAGATAGGACAAGATTAATTTAGAAATATATTTTGGAAGACTCAAAACCCAGTGTGAAAAGGAAGTTAAAGTTTGAACTTTGTAGTGGTCACATAGTTGTCAAATTCTGATTTTCACTGAAATAGTTTATTCAGGGTTGCTGGAACATGGCAAAATGCACTCCCCACACAAGTAATTATGATTGAAAAAAGGATAATTAGATTTTCTGAAGTGTGTCTATAGCCATGTCCTTTACATTAATAAAGAACCACAAGATGTATCTGTGAGGCATGACACCAAAACCAGTATCCTGGGCCTACAAATGCTGCCCTATAGGAAATGGTAGGTGAAATGAGGTCAACACCGGAGTATATCTTTCAAAATCACAAATGTTGTCTCTCATATGAAGCAACAGTTTCATTCTTCTTAGAAGAGGAGCATAATTGGAGGTAAAGGATAGAATTTAAGGAATACTGGAGAGGTGAGTGAGAAGAACTGACAAAATATACTAGTTATTCCATCCCAGAAGAAGGGGCTGAAATATATAGACCCACATTTCAATGGGAGAAAGAGCAAGGAAACATGAGAGAGCTCACTGAGGCCAAGGGTCATGATTTCTGCCTGAGAATTTGGCTCAGCAAGAAGGTCAGAGAATTACTCATGGTCCATTCTCTCCCTCCACATTAAAATTGTTAAAGTATGAAACTGGAATGCACCTGGGAGTACTGAATCTTATGATCTCCAGTACAATGCAAGGGGAAAGCACAAAACCATAAGGAAATTAAGGCAGAGTATTGAACGGGGGATCTGAACTCTCTTATGCTCATAGCCAGGAGAAATTTCAACATGAACAGCCACTGCAATGAGTTCAAATGTATGCATCAGTAGATTTATGCAAGCTTTCACAGTAAAGTCGTAACAAAAATGTATTCCTACACAGGTAAAATAATACAAAATATCAAACAATAAGGCAAAATCAACCATCAGACACATAATGTATGTTTATTAATATGGGATACAGCAAATAGAATGACACAATGTCATAATGTACAGATGATCAGAATGGATGCATGAAGAAATAGTTATTACACATGTTTAAGCAAAAATGTTAAGTATTAAAAAGGAAACAGAGTCATTCTCAGAAAAAAGAAATATTGGCTGAGAGATGGAAATATCAAACAGGAGTCAAACAGTCCCAATATTCTCTGGAATTTTCCTTCTTGCTTGTTAACTCTCATCAGCATTGTGTCTCACATTATTCATCGCATTGAATTTATATAATTCCTCCTTTTCTTCATTTGTTATTAAAACAAATTTTTGATAAGCTGTGATTAAATTTTAAACATCCATTGTTTATTTTTGAAGGTCACACATACCTCAACAACAAGCATCATTAAAGACAGAAGTATTTATTTAGTTTCTCTTCTAACAACTATCTGCTCTGCATGCTGTTTTATCTATTTTTCCTTTATTTATTCATGCTCTTGACTGTATACCTTCCTCACACTTTGTAGTACTTATTAATTTTCAGGATGTATTTAGAACCTTTTTATTTATTATTCACAACAATTTAACACAAGTAAAATAGGTAATATTCCATAAAATTTAGGTGATTTCTATAGATCTATAGAAAGTGAGTTCTATATTCTTCCTTGAATGACTAAGAAACTCCCAAATCACATATGATAGTAATGCGGCTTTCATTCATATTTTTAAAAAATATATTACCACTCAAGCATTCAGGATTGATTGACAATTGATGTTGTGATGGGGG
>NW_007254706.1:2678-3314 GCF_000164805.1 Carlito syrichta | reverse complement strand
TGGCAACCAATTCCTATCCAGAACCCTAAATGCTCATACCTTAAGAAAATAAGATAGACAAGTGGGACCTCATCAAAACTAATGAGCTTCTGCAAAGCAAAAGAAAACCATCAGGAGAGCAGAGAGACAGCCCACAGAATGGGAAAAATATTTGCCAACTGTATATCTGACAAAGGCCTAACATCTAGAATGTACAAGGAACTCAAATGGACCAAAAGGAAAAAACAGCCCCATTATAAAGTGGACAGAAGACATGAATAGACACTTCTCAAAAGAAGATATACGGGCAGCCAACAGACACATGAAAAAGTGCTCAGTCTCACTCATCATCAGAGAAGTGCAAATCAAAAAATCATTGAGATATCACCTAACAATGGCCATCATTAATAAAACAAACAACAACAGATGCTGGTGAGGCTGTGGAGAAAAAGGAATGCTTCTACACTATTGGTGGGAATGCAAACTGGAGCAACCTCTTTGGAAGACAGCGTGGCGATTTCTGAAAGTATGAGAAATTGACCTTCTATATTGACCTCCCAGCAATTCCCCTATTGAGAATATACCCGGAGGAACTCAAATTATTCTACAAAGAAGATATCTGCACACATATGTTTATTGCAGCTCTATTCACAACAG
>NW_007254706.1:0-2085 GCF_000164805.1 Carlito syrichta | reverse complement strand
GCCACTAAGTGGTAACTGTGGTCCAAATCATAACCACTATGTTAATATTTGAAAGAAATCTGCCCAAAATAAATTTCAGTAGAAATAGTAAATATGAACACATAGCAAGCTGGATCCATACCATAAGTCCTAAAAACAGCAGCAATTACATATTTTAAGAAAGAAGATGTTAAACTTGCCACATTTATTTAAAAACAAAATGTAGTCTTAAGATTAAATAAAGAATTACTGTTTTTCCTTAGACTAATCAAAAATTGAATCTAGAATTCTCTCACTAACCTCCAGCAATTCACCCCATTTTCTCAAATTACTTTTTATACACTAAGTGGCCTTCACATTACATAATACAAGCATTCTTTCCAGTCTCCACATACATACCTCACAAGATTTGCCTCTGTGTATCACTATATATAATTCCTCCACTAGAAATCTATTTTATGTAAATTTCTTCACATCAGCTCATGTATTAAAACTACTAAAATGAAGGGCTTCAAGGGTACTTATATAGCCAGAAATCATAATTTGTAGTCCAGTGATTTAAGAAAGAAAAATATCATTTATTTATTTAAGTCACGTCATACCCTAGCTATATTCAGTGGTAATGATTGAAATTTTCTTAATTGTAATTTGTATAAACCTGATGACTTTATTTCTATTTTTTTTTGAGTTGGAGTCTCACTCTGTTGCCCAGACTGGAGTGCAGTGGCCACTCCCAGTCACCTCAGCCTCACCTGCTGGGATCCGGCGATCCTTCTGCCTCAGCCTTCCGAGTAGCTGGAATTACAGGCATGCGCTACCACTCCCGGTTGATTTTTTTATTTATTGTAGAGATGAGGTCTCACTGCCCAGGTGGGTCTCGAACCCACGGACTCAGGCAATCCACTCACCTCAGCCTCCCAAAGGTGCAGGATTACAGGCTGAGCCACCAAGCCTGGCTATTTCTATTTTTTTTTAAGTAAATATACATGCAAATCACTAAATAAACTAAGAGGTAGTTCTTCCTATCTGCCTCTCAGTATCAGCAGACCTCAATTTTCATAAATTCTACTTTTATTCACTAAATACTAATGTATAAAGATTACCAACAAGAGCCCAAGTTTTAAATGGGTAAGACATACTTCTAATTAATAAGAAAAAAGATTAAAATGTTTCTTCTCATTAATTATTGGAAATAATGTGCTACACAAAACAAGATTTTCCACCTAGAAAATCTAAGGTACCTAACCAAAATATTATTAGAGAATTGAGTAAGGTCTCCAAATAAATATCAACATACAAATTTTCACTAACAACCAACCAGAACATGTAATGAGAGGAGGGGATAATCTTAACCAGGAATAATCTTGACCATAAATGTTCCAAACCTAATGAAAGTATCTACAGAATTTATTAATAGGCATTTTAATAGTTTGAATAAATGGAGACAACCATATGCTAGAAAAATATTACTACAGTGCAGATCATAAAAGCAGAAAAAATACTCTAACGTGTTTTACTTACTTAAACACAAACACCTCCTTATACACTCTTCACAAATAATAGGTAAACTGTTATTCTTAAAGAGAACCAGTCAGTGGACCTAGATATAAAAGTGGCATTACCAAGACGTTAACATTAGACACTTGCGATACAGTTGTTTCAAAGTGGATTTCCAATGGGCACTTTTTATGATGACAGAATACAGGGAAAAAGTTTTTAAATTTAATTTAAAATTTTAATTTAATTTAAAAAGACACTGTCAAGCAAATAAAAATGCAAGCTAGAGACTGGGAGAATAGATTTGCAAAAGAAATGTTTGATAAAGGATGGTGATGCAAACTATACAAATAGCTCTTAAAACTCAACAATAGGAAAATAAACTTACTGGGTGCAGTGGCTCATGCCTGTAATACTAGCACTTTGGGAGACCAAGGCAAAAGTCTGAGACAAGCCTGGACAACATAGTGAGACCCTGTCTCTATCAGTTTAAATTTAAAAAATTAAAATTAAAAAAAGGAAATAAACAACCCAAGTAAAACAGACATCTTAAGCTAAGACAATGTGTTATCAAGAAAATGGCTGGGCATGATGGCTCACGCCTGTCAT
>NW_007254705.1:6281-7297 GCF_000164805.1 Carlito syrichta | reverse complement strand
GCTGACTTAACTGGCTGACTTAACTAGTTAGCTAGCTGACTTAACTACCTGAAGTAAATAGTTAACTATTTAGCTAACTGAATAACTACCTGACTTAACTAGTTAACAAACTATTTAGGTAGCAGACTTAAGTAACTGACTTAAATAGTTAGCTAACTAGTGAGGTAGCTGTCTTAGCTAGCTTACTCAGCAAGCTAGCTAATTAGCTAACTTATTTAGCTAGCCGACCTAACTAGTTGGTGAATGAGATATCTAACTGACTTAACGAGTTGGTTAACGAGTTAGCTAACTATTTTAACTATTTGGTAAACGAGTTAATTAGCTGTCTTAATTAGTTGGTGTCAAGTTAGCTAGGTGACTTAGCTGTCTAGATATTTAGCTGTCTTAATTAGTTGGGTAGCAAGTTAGATAGGTGACAACTTGGCGGCTGATGTGGATGACTACTTATCTGGTTTAACACTTTCGTTGACTACTCGGCTGACTTGTTAGCAGGCTTAACAAGTCTGCTGTCTAGTTGGCCAGCTAATTAGCTGGGTTAATTAGTTGACTGACGAGTTGGCCCACAAGTTAGCATGGTAAACTAGTTGACTGGCTAGCTTGCTCACCTAACTAATCGGCTGACTAGTTGGCCTACTATTTAGTTGACCTAACTAGTCGGCCCACAAGTTAGCTGACCTAACTTGTTAGCTGACCAATTGGCCGTCTAATCGGCCGAATGGTTTACTGACTTAAATCGTTAGCCAGCTATTTGGCTGACCGGTGAGCTTACTTAACTTGTCACCCGGCGAATGAGCCCACAGGTGAGCTGACTTAGCTAGTCAGCCGGCGAGTGAGCAGACTGGTCAGCTGACTTTAGTGGGCTAACGAGTGAGCCGAATGGTCAGAAGAGTTAACTAGTCAACCACCAAATCAGTCGACCTGTGAACTGAGTTAACTAGTCGGCTGGCAACTGACCTGACATGTGAGCTGCCTTAACTAGTCGACCAGCGAGCAAGCCGACCAGTGAGCTGATTTAA
>NW_007254705.1:4654-5509 GCF_000164805.1 Carlito syrichta | reverse complement strand
GTCTTAAATAGCAGGCCACCCACCTGACCAGGCTGCTAACCCGCCAGGATAACTTTCCAGGCACCTAGCTACCCTGCCGGCTAATAAGCTTACTTAACTAGCTTACTTAACTACATAACCATCCATCAAGCCAGCTGACTTAACTAGGTAGCCACCTAGCTAGACAGCCGGCTAGACAGCTCACTTAACTTGCTGAATTAACTAGCTAGCCAGATGGCTAGTCAGCCAACTTAATAACCTAGCTACCTACCTAGCCAATTGGCTAGCCAGCTGACTTAACTACCTGATTTAAACCAGCCAACTGGCTAACCAGTTGATGTAACTAGCAAGCTACCTAACTAGCCAGTTGGCTAGCCACTTGAATTATTAGATTACTTAACCAGCTAGCCAGCTGACTCAACTAGCTGACATAACTAGATAACCAGCTGGCTAGCCAGCTGATGTAAGTAGCAGACATCCCTAGCTAGACAGTTGGCTAACCAGCTGATATAGATAGCTAGATACCTACATATCTCGCTGACTTTCCAGCTGACTTATCTACCTAGCTAACTAGCTAAACAACTGGCCAGTGAGCTGACTTAACTAGGAGACTTAAGTATCTAGCCACCTGACTAGCCAGCTGACTTAACAAGCTATCTACCCAGCAAGGCAGCTGGCTAGCCAGATGACTTAACTTGCTGGCTTAACTAGCTAGCTACCCAGCTAGCCAGCTGACTTTACTAACTGAAATAGCTAGCTAGCTACTTAACTAGGCAACTTAAGTAGTGGTCTTAACTAGCTAGCTAACTGATATAACTAGCTGACTTAGTTAGCTATCCTCCTAGCTAGAAAGCTGACTTAACTAGCCGAAATAAC
>NW_007254705.1:0-3665 GCF_000164805.1 Carlito syrichta | reverse complement strand
TGCTAGGGAGCTGCTTATCCAGCTGACTTAACTAACTGAGCTAACAAGCTAGATACCTAGGTAAACAGCTGACTTAACTAGCTGCTTAATTAGCTAGCTACATAGCTAGCCAGCTGACTGGTAAGCTGACTTTACTAACTGACTTAACTAGCTAGCTAGCTGGCTGGCACGCTGACTTAACTAGCTGACATAACTAGCAAGTCAGCTGGCTGGTCAGCTGAATTAACTAGCTGATTTAAACAGCTAGTCAGCTGGCTAGCCAGCTGACTTAACTAGTTAGCTACCTAGCTAACCAGCTGGAAAGCCAGCTGAATTAACTAGCTGACGTAAATAGCTCACCAGTTGGCTAGTCAGCTGACTTAACTAGCTTCCTACCTAGCTAGCTGGCTATCCAGTTGAAAAAACTAGTTGAATTAACTTGCTAGCCAGCTGACTAGCCAGCTGACTCAACAAGGTGAATTAACTAGTTACCAAGCTGGCTAGACAGCTGACACAACTAGATCTCTATCTAGCTAGCTAGCTGGCTAGCCAGCGACTTACCTAACTGATTAATTAGCTTGCCAACTGGCTAGACAACTGACTTAAGTAGCTCGCTACATAGTTAGCCAGCTAGTTAGCCAGCTGACTTAACTAGCTGACTTAAACAGCTGACCTGCTTGCTAGTCAGCTGAATTAACTAGCTTGCTCTATAGCTAGCCAGTTGGCTAAACTAGGTGACTTAACTAACTAGCCTTCTGTCTAGTCAGTTGACTAAATTAGCAAGCTACCTAGCTAGCCGTATGTCTAGTCAGCTGACTTAACTAGGTGACTTAACTAGATAGCTTGCTGGCTAGCAGGCTGACTCAACTGCCTAGGTATCTAGCTAGCAGGTTTGATAGACAACTGACTTCACTATCTAGCTATCTACATTTCCAGCTAGCTTGCCAGCTGACTTATCTACCTAGGTACCTAGATAAGAAGCTGGGAAGTGAGTTGACTTAACTAGGTTACTTAACTAGCTATCTAACTGGTTAGCCAGCTGACTTAACTAGGTAGCGACCCAGCTAGGCAGCTGGCTATCCAGATGACTTAACTCGCTGACTTAACCATGTAGCAAGCTGAATTAACTATCTGTCATAAGCAGCTAGCTACCTACCTAACATGATGAGTTATGTAGCTGGGGTAACTAGCTAGCTATCCAGCTAGCTATCTAGCTAGCCATCCTACATAACTAGATGACTTAACTAGCTACCTAGCTGCATTAACTAGCTGACTTATAGAGCTAGTTTTCTAGATAGTCAACTGACTAAACTAGCTGTAGTAACTAGCCAGATGACTAGCCATCTGATTTAACTAGCTTTTTAACTAGCTAACTATCTGGATAACAAACTATCTTAATGAGCTGACTTAACTAGCTAGCCAGCTGGTTTCCAGCTGACTCAACTAGCTGACTTAACTTGCTAGCCAACTGGTTGCCAGCTGACTTAGCTAGCTGACTTAACCAGGTAGTCAGCTGGCTAGCCAGCTGACTTAATTAGCTGGCTACATATCTAGCCAGCTGGCTAGCCAGCTGACTTACCTAGCTGACTTAAGCTAGCAAGCTTGCTAACCACCTGTCCTACTCTCTGCGTAGCCAGCAGGCTAGCCAACTGACTTAACTAGCTGACTCGAAAAACTATCCTGCTGGCCAGCAAGCTGACATATGTACCTAGCTACCTACCTAATCAGCTGGCTAGACAGCTGACTAAACTAGCTGACTAAACCCGTTAGCCAGTTGGCTAACCAGCTGACTTAACTCGCTGGCATCACTAGCTAGCCAGGAAGCTATCTAGCTGACTTAACTAGCTAGCTACCTACCTAGACAGTTTGCTAGCCGGCTGTCTTAACTAGCTGAATTAATCAGCTAGCTAGCTGGCTAGCCAACTGACTTAACTAGCTCGATACATAGCTAACCAGCTGGATAGCCAGGTGACTTAAGAAGCTGACTTAACTAGCAGCTGCATAGATAGCCAGCTGTCTTAAATAGTTAGCTAACTAGATAGCTACATAGTTAACAAGCTGACTTAAATAGTAAGCTGCCTTGCTAGCTAGCTGATTTAACCAGCTAGATAACTATTTATCTTAATTGTTATCTAACGTGCTAGCTAGGTGAATTAATCATCTGACTCTCGTTAGCTTAGCAGGCTAGCTGACTCATCCAGCTGACTTAACTCGTTAGCTATCTAGTTAGCTAGCTGACCATCTAGCTGAATTAACTCGTTAGCTAACTATCTAGCTAGCCTACTCATCCAGCTGACTCAATCCATTTGCTAACTAGCTAGCTAGCTGATTCAACCAGCTGATCTACCCTGTTAGTTAACTAGCTAACTACCTGACTCAACCTGCTGACTTAAAACTTTAGCTAAATAGCTAGCTAGCTGTCTTAACAAGCTGACTAAATTAGAAGCTGACTCATCTAGCTGACTTAGCTAGCTGACTTAACTACTTAGCTAGTTGATTTAACTGGCTGACTTAACTAGTTAACTAGCTGAATTAGCTACGTGAATTGCATAGTTAGCTTACTATTTAACTAGCTGAATAATGGGCTGATTTAATTAATTAGCTAACTTTTTAGGTAGCAGACTTAAGTAGCTAACTTAAATAATTAGCTAACTAGTGAGCTAGGTGACTTAGCTAACTTAGCTTGCTAGCTAGTTAGCTAGCTCGCTTATGTAGCTGACTTAACTAGTTGACTAACAAAATAGGTAGCTAAATTAATGAGTTAGTTAGTGAGTTAGATAACTGTTTTAACTAGTTGATAAACGAGTTAAATATCTGACTTAGCTAGTTGGTTAACGAGTTAGCTATGTGACTTAACTTGTTGACTGATTAGTCGGCCGTCTAGCTACCTGGTTTAACACATTGACTGACTGCTCGTCCAACTTGTTAGCTGGATTAACAAGTTGGCCGACTTATTGGCTGATTATTTAGTTTGGTTAAATAGTTGGCTGACGATATGGCCCCATAGTTCAGGTTAGTATTTGGTTGGGTACTTTGCTCAACTAATTAGTCAGCCGACTAGTTGGCCGACTAGTTAGTTGACATAATTAGTTGGGAGTCTATTTAGCTGACCTAACTTGTTGGCTGACAAGTTATCCTACTAGTCAGCCAATTGGTTAGCTTACTTAACTAGATGGCTGGCTAGTAGCCCGAAAGGTTAACTGACTTAACTAGTCAGCCAGCGAGTTGGCAGACAAGTGAGCTGACGTAACTAGTTGTCTGGTGAGAATGCCAACTGGTCAGCTGAATTGACTAGTCTGCTGGCAAGTGAGCCAATGCATGCGATGCCATAACTAGTCGGCTGACTAGTGAGCTAACCAGTGAGCTGACTTAACTAGTAGGCTGGTGAGTGAGCCAACTATTTAGTAGACCTGTTAGTCTGTGAGCGAGCCAAGTTTGACCTGTTGCCTGGCGTGCGACATGACTAGTCTGCTGACTGGTTGGCAAGCAATCAAGCCTACTAGTTAGCTAACCTGATGGAAAGCGAGGGAGCCCACTAGTCAACTCACCAGCTAGCTGAATTGCTAACCGACTAGTTAGCTAAGTAGCTAGCTGATTTGTTAGCTGACTTAACTATCTAGCTGATTGGTAGCTGACTTAACCTGCTAGCTGACTAGGAACCTGACTAACTGTCTGACTTAACTAGG
>NW_007254704.1:2008-3157 GCF_000164805.1 Carlito syrichta | reverse complement strand
GGTAGCCAGTTAGCTAGTTAAGTCAGCTTGCAAGTAAGCTAACTATTCAGCTAGCTAGTTAAGTCAGTTAGCTAGTCATGTTGCTACTCAGCTAGCCAGTTCAGGCAGCAAGCTATCCACTAGATTGTCAGTTAGATAGTTAAGTCAGCAAGCCAGTTAACTAGTCAATTAGCTAGCTAGTTAAGCCAGCCTGCTAAACAGCTAGATAGCTTGTTTGCAAGCTTATTATGTCAACTCGATAGCTAGCTAGCTAGTCAGCTTGCTAGTTATGTCAGCTAGCAAATCAGCTAATTGCTTAGCTTACTAATTGGCTAGACACTCAATCAGCTGATCAGATAACTAGGGGGCTTTCTCACTTTCCATCAGGTCAGCTAACTAGTCGGCTTGCTCGCCTGCCAACCGGTCAGCAAATTAGTCAGCTCACTCGCCTGTCAATATGTCAATTACTTGTCAGCTCACTCGCAGGCCACACGTCAGCTAACTAGTCCACTTGCTTACCAGCCGACTTGTTAATTCAGCTCACTGGTCAGTTAGCTCGCTGGCTGGCTAGTTAAGACAGCTCACCCATTGACTCACTTGACGGCTGACTAGTTAAGTCGGCTCACCCGTTGGCTCAATCACTTGTCAACTAGTCAAGACTTCTGACCAGTTGGCTCACTAGCCAGCCTACTAAAGTCAGCTGACCAGTCAGATCACTCGTCAGCCAAATAGTTAAGTCAGCTGCACAATCAGGTCACTCGCAAGCAGACTAGTTAATTCAGCTGACCAGTCAGCTAACTTGCCGGAAGACTAGTTAAATCTGTTAAGCGGTCGACCGAGTAGCTGGCCATCTAGATATTTTTCACCTAATCAATCGGCCGACTATGAGGCCAACACGACAGCTGAGAAGTTAGCTCTGCTAACTAAATGGCCAAATAGGACAGCCAACTTGTCAGTCAAATTGTTGGCTGACTAGTTACGTCAGTAAACCAGCCAACCAACTAGTTAATCATGCTAAATAGTGGTCCACCTCATCAGTCAACTCGTTGACCCAGCTAAATAGTCGGCCAACTAGTGGGTCACCTTGTTAAGCCAGGTAATAAGTTGGCCAAGTAGTCAGCTAATGTGTTAAACCAGGTAAGAAGTCAGGCGACTAGTCAGCCAAAATTT
>NW_007254704.1:0-793 GCF_000164805.1 Carlito syrichta | reverse complement strand
GTAGCTAAATAAGTCTGGTTGCTAGCAAGCAGGCTAGCTGTTTAATTCACCTAGTAAAGTCAGCTGGCTAGCCTGATGGCTAGATGGGTAGCTAGCTTGTTAAGTCAGCTAGCTAGACAGCTTGCTAGCTTGTCAGCTAGGTAAGTCAGATGGCTAGACACCTGGCTAGATAGATAGCCAGAGAGTTAAGTCAGCTGACTAGACAGGTGATTAGCTGGTTAAGTCAGCTGATTAAGTCAGTTGGCAACCAGCTGCCTAGCTAGTTAAGCCAACTCATTAAGTCAGTTAGCTATCCGGCTGGTTAGCTAGATAAAAGGCTAAATAAGTCAGGTGGGTAGCCATTGGCTAGCTAGTTATTTCAGCTAGTTAAGTCAGCTGTCTAGCTAGGAAGCAAGCTACATAAGACAGCTAGTTATGTCAGCTAACTCACTAGTAATGACAGCTAGTTATGTTAGGTGGCTAGTTAGATAACTAGCTAGGTAACTAGCTAATTAAACTCCCTAGTTATGCAGGCTGACTAGCTTGGTATCTAGCTGGTTAAGTCAGCTAGTTAAGTCAGCTTGCTAGCTGTTTAAGTCAGTGAGTTAAGTCAGCTGGCGAGCCAGCTTCCTAGCTGGGTAACTACCTAGTTAAGTCAGCTGGCTACCCAGTTAACTAGTTAGTTAAATAACCTAGTTAATTTAGCTCAATAGCCAACTGGTTAGCTAAGTAGCTAAGTAGTTAAGTCAGATGGCAAGCCTGCAGGCTATGTAGGGAGCTAGCTAGTTAAGTCAGCTGGCTATCCAGCTGCTAG
>NW_007254703.1:2204-3060 GCF_000164805.1 Carlito syrichta | reverse complement strand
GGCCTTGTGGTGGTGCCCTGAGAGGTGTTTAGAGGCCGGGTGTGGGAAGCTCAGGCCAGTCATCCCAGTGCCCTGGGCAGCCGAGGAGAGAGGATCGCTGAGACCCAGGTGGGAGACCAGCCTGGGCACCGTGGTGATACCTCCTTTCTACAAGAAGTCAAAAACAGAGCGAAGCAGGGTGGCACACACTTGTTGTTCCAGCAACTCCCAAGGCCGAAGTGTGGGGATAGCTGGGACCCAGCCAGTGGGTGTCATGGTGGCCGAGATTGGGCTCCTGGGACTCTGACTCAGTATAATATTATCAACCACAACCACCACCACTATCACAGGCCAGGCTCAGGGGCTCCTGGCCCTTCTGAGGCCCAGACGAGTGGACGGCCTGAGACTATGGGTTCGATACCTGTCTGAAACATGGGGGGATACCTCATCTCAGCCATCAAAAATAAATCCAAAGATTACCCATACATGGTAGTGGAGACCTGTGATTCTAGCCACTTGAAGGGCCGAGGCAAGAGGATCACCTGAGCCCAGCAGGTGGAGCCTGTGGTGGCCTTCAGCATGCTACTGCCCTCTGACCTGGGTGACAGTACAGGATTAAGACTCCAAATATTAATAATCACCATCACCAACACCCCAACCACTCCTGCCACCCAGTGTGAGATGTCACCCTCAGGGATGAGAGAGGAAAAGGCACTTTCCGGCCTGTCATTTGTGGGTGGGTTCAAAGGGGGCCACCAGTCACTTCCGTCTAGCACCTTTGGCCAAGCGCCCGAGAACAGATGTCTCCACCCTCCACACATGTGCCCCACAGCAAAGATGTGTGTGAGCTCGTGGAACAGATGGACCTGAGCTAGGG
>NW_007254703.1:0-742 GCF_000164805.1 Carlito syrichta | reverse complement strand
CAGGAGCCCAGGAGCCCAAGGCCAGCCCAGGCCATGCAGGGAGACCCTGTCTTTGCACTCATCCAAACAGGGGTTCTGAGGATGACATGCCTGTTGTCCCAGTCACTCCAGAGGCTGAGGGAGAGGATCACCAGAGCTCACTATTTGGAGGTTAGTGATAAATGACAGTTATGTCCCTGAGCACCAACCTGGGCCACAAAGCAGGATCCTTTCTCCAAAATCATGAGAATCGTGCACAGATTCTCAACTGTGCATGGTGTGTTCATAGGTCTACTGGCTTTAGAGCCAAAAAAATGGGAATGGGGTAAGAAATTACCCCAGGTGAGGGATGGAACCCTAATATTTCTTTGCATAAGGTCCTCATTGCCAATTCAGAGCTTTGGACTGCTTGGGGGCAAATATCTAACCTCAGAGAGGAGAGCCAGTGGGAACCCGGCCAGGGAGCCTCGGGAACTTACACACCAAAGGGGATGCAGCCAGTGGGGTGGTGGGGTTGGAAAGTGACAAACTTGGGGGACCCTCACATGTGTGGGGGAAGAGGGGGAAAGGAGTGAGGGCAGTAGGTTTGCAGGAGAATGGATGTCTCTTTCTTTCTTTCTTTCTTTCTTTCTTTCTTTCTTTCTTTCTTTCTTTCTTTCTTTCTTTCTTTCTTTCCTCAGTAGGTTACCCAGGCTCTCAAACCACTCAAATTAGGCCATCCTCTCATCCTGGGCCTCCCAAACAGCTGCAATCACAGGTTTTC
>NW_007254702.1:1208-2671 GCF_000164805.1 Carlito syrichta | reverse complement strand
CAGCTGGTTGAGTCAGCTAGCTAGCTCATTAGCTAATGAGTTAAGTCAGATGATTAAGTCATCTAGCTAGAATTTTAGATAACGAGTACACTAAATATGTAGCCATCTGGTTAAGTCAACTAGCTAGCTAGGGAGCTAACTATTTAAGTCAGCTTGTTAGCTAGGCAGCTAGGTAGTTAGTTAATTTCTTGTCAGCTGGCTAGTAAGGTATCTAGCTATTTAGCTAACTATTTAAGTCACCTGGCTAGCTAGGTAGTTAGATTAAGTCAGCTAGTTAACTCAGCTGGCTAGCAAGCTGACTAGCTAGGTAGCAAGGCAGTTAAGTCAGTTGGCTAGCCAGCTGTCTAGCTGGTTAATTCAGCTAGTTAAGAGAGCTGGCAAGCTAACTGGCAATGTAGGTAGCTAGATAGTTATATACGTTAGATAGGTACCTGGCTAGCTAGTGATGTCAGTGGGTTAAATCAGCTGGGTAGCCAACTGGGTATCTTGTTAAGTCAGCTAGTTTAGTCAGCTGTCTATCCAGCTTGCTAGGTAGCTAGTTTGCTAGATAAGTCAGTTTGCTAGCCAGAAGGCTAGCTGTTCAAGTAAGTTAGTTAATTCCGAAAGCTTGCCTGCTGGCTAGGTAGTTAGCTAGGTAGTTAAGTGAGCTGGGTAGTCAGCTTGCTAACAAATGTCGGCTAGGTATGTCAACTGACTAGCCAAGTGGCTAGATACGTAGCCACCTATTTAAGGCAGCTGTCTAGCCAGCTGACTTGCTGGTTAAGTCAGCTAGTTAAGTCACCTGTCAACCAGCTGGCTAGCAAGTTATGTCAGATCGTAAAGTTGGTTGGCTATCCAGCTGGTTTGCTAGTTAAAACTTTAGTTATTCAGATGACTAGTTATCTGGCTAGCTAGTTATTTCAGCTAGTTAAGTCATCTGGCTAGATAGGAAACTAGATATGTAAGTCAGCTAGTCATGTCCAGTAGCTAGCTAGTTAAATTAGCTAGTTAAGTCACCTGGCTAGCTAGATACCAAGCTAGGTAGCTAGTTACTTAAGACAGCTAGCTATGCCAGCTGGCTAGCTAGTTCGCTATCTGGTTAAGTCAGTTAGTTAAGTCAGCTTGCCAGCTTGTTAAGTCAGCAAGTTAGGTCAGCTGGCTAGTCAGCGGCCTAGCTAGGTAGTTAGCTAGTTAAGTCAGCTGGCTAGTCAGTTACCTAGATAGTTAAACAACCAAGTTAATTCAGTTCACTAGCCAGCTGGTTAGCTAGGTAGCTAGGTAGCTAAGTCAGCTGGAAAAGCAGTGGGCTACATAGGTAGCTAGCTAGTTAAGTCAGCTGGCTATCCAGCTGGATAGTTAGGTAGCTAAGCAGTTAAATCAGCTTGCTAGCCAGCTGGCAAGCTAGTTATGTTACCTAGTTATGTCAGCTGGCTTGACAACTGGATAGCTATGTAGCTAGATAGTTAAGTCAGTTGTTGAACCCA
>NW_007254702.1:0-431 GCF_000164805.1 Carlito syrichta | reverse complement strand
GGTTAACAAGTGGGATAGCTAATTAAGTCAGCTAGTTAATTCAGCTGGCTTCCCAGTTGGCTAGTTGAGTAGCTAGCTATTTTAGTCAACTGGTTAGCCACCTGTCTAGCTAGTGATGTCTGCTAGTGAATTCATCTGGCTAGTCAGCTGGCTATCTAGTTATGTCAGCTAGTTGATTAAGCTGGCTAGTCAACTGGCTAGCTTGTTAAGTCAGCTAGCTAATTCATGTGGATAGCCAAATAGCTAGCTAGGTAGCTCGTTAGTTACATCAACTGGATAGCTGGCTGGCTAGTTTAAGTCAGGTTTTTAAGTCATTTGGCTAGTCAATTGGCTAAGTAGTTAGCTAGGTACTTATGTCAGCTGGTTAGTCGTCTGACTAGCTAGTTAATTCAGTGAGTTAATTGAGCTGGCTAGCCAGCTGGCTAGCTAGG
>NW_007254701.1:5647-6278 GCF_000164805.1 Carlito syrichta | reverse complement strand
CTAGATAGCTAGCTAGGAAGCTAGTTAGTTATTTCATCTAGTAAAGTCAGCTGGTTTGCTTGGTAGCTAGCTAGTTAAGTCAGCTAGTTACGTCAGCTGGCTAGCTAGTTAACTCAGCTAATCGAATCAGTTGGCTAGCCACCTGCCTAGCTTGCGTAGCAAACTATTTAATCAGATGGCTAGCCATCATGTGTCTTGTTATGTCAGCTAGATAATTCAGCTGGATATTCACCTCTCTATCTAGGTAGCTAGTTAGTTAATTCTGCAGGGCGGCCAGCTGACTACTTCGTTAAGTCAGCTAGGTAAGTCAAGTGGCTAGATTGCTGGCTTGCTAGGTAGCTAGACAAATAATTCAGCTGGCTAGCTAGTTAATTAAGCTAGTTACGTCAGCTGGCAAGCCAGCACGCTAGATAGGTTCCTTGCTAGCTATGTCAGCTGTCTAGCCATCAGTCTAGATAGTTAGGTGACCAAGTTAAGTCACCTGACAAGCCAACTGACTAGGTAGGTAGCTTGCCAGTTATGTTAGCTCGCTAGACAGATTCCTAGCAAGATGTCACCTAGTTAATTCAGCTGAATAGCCAGTTGACTAGATATGTAGCAAGCTAGTTAATTCAACTGGCTAGAAAGCAGG
>NW_007254701.1:3589-4617 GCF_000164805.1 Carlito syrichta | reverse complement strand
GAAGTTAGGTAGTTCAGTCAGCTGGCAAACCAGTGGGATATGTAGGTACCTAGCTACATATAGTTAAGTCAGCTGGCTAGCCATCTGCCTAGCTAGTGATGTCAGCTAGTTACTTCAGCTGGCTAGCCAGCTGGCTAACTAGTTAAATCGCCTAGTTGAGTGAGCTGACTAACCAACTGGCTAGCAGGTTAATTCAGCTAGTTCGTTCAAGTGGCTAACCAACCGGTTAGCTATGTAGATAGCTAGTTAAGTTAGAGAGTTAAGATAGCTACCTTGCCAGCTGGCTATCTATGTGGATAGCTAGTTAAGCCAGCTGCCTAGCCGGATGCTATCTAGTTAATACAGCTGTTAAGTCAGCTGGTTAGCCAGTTGGCTAGCTAAGTCACTGTAAAGATAAGGTGGCTCATTAGCAGGCTGCTCTGGTAGATGGCTAGACAGTCAGATAGGTGGATAGCTAGTCAGCTTGCTAGACAGCTAGCTCGTTAAGTCAGCCAGGTCATCAGCTAGATAATCCGCTAGATCATTAAGTGAGCTAGCCAGCTGAATAGCCAGCTGGCTAGCTAGCTAAGTAACCTAGTTAAGTCAGCTGGATTGACAGTTGGCTAGACAGCTGGCTAGCTAGGTAGCCAGCTAGTTATTTCAGCTGTTCAGCCAGCTTGCTAGCTATTTAAGTCAGCTAGTTAAGTCAGCTGGTTTGCCCACTGGCTAGCTAGGTAGTGAACTAGTTAAGGCAGTTGGCTAGCCAGCTGGCTAACTATTTAAGTCAGTTCGTTAATTCAGCTGGCTTCCCAGCTGTCCAACTAGGTAGCTAGCTAGTTAAGTCATCTGGCTAGCCATCAGGCTAGCTAGTGTTGCTACCTAGTTATGTCTACTGGCTAGACAGCTGGCTAACTAGTTAAGTCAACTAGTTGAGCCTGCGGGCTAACCAGCTGGCTAGCTGGTTAAGTCAGCTAATTTATTCTAGTGTCTAGCCAACTGGCTAGCTATGTCTCTCGCTAGTTTAGTCAACTGACTAGCCAGCTGCCTAA
>NW_007254701.1:1243-3425 GCF_000164805.1 Carlito syrichta | reverse complement strand
CCAGCTAGTTAAGCCGGCTGGCTAGCTGGCTTACCAGCAGGTTGGCTGGTTAGGTAAGCAGACTGGTTAACTGACGGTCCAGCCAGCAGGCTGCCTAATTTAGCCAGCTGGCTAGCAAGCTGTCCAGCCGACTATCTGGCTAGGGAGGCAGCTAGCCAGCCAGTTAGTGAACTAGTTAAGCCAGATGGCTAGCAGTCTAAACAAACATGCAGCTAGCTACTTAAGTCAGCTGCCTAGCCAGCTATCCAGTCAAATTACTAGTCAGCTAGTAAAGTCAACTAGCTATCCAGCTAGATAATTAAGTCAGCTAGCAACTCAGCTAACTCTTCAGCTAGCTAGTTAAGTCAGCTAACTATACAGCTTGCTAGTCAACTAGGTAGCTGGTCAAATAGATAGGTAAGTCAGCTAGCCAGCTGACTAGCCAAGTAGCTAGCTAGTTGTCAGCTAACTAGACAGCTAGATAGCTTGCTTGCTATCTAGTTATGTTAACTAGATAGCCAGCTAGCTAGACAGCAAGCTAGTTAAGTCACCAAGCAAATCAGCTAGTTATTTGGCTTACTAGTCGGCTATCAACTCATCTAGCTGGTCATCTAACTAGTGGGCTTCCTCGCTTTCCATCAGGTCAGATTACTATTCAGCTCCCTCGCATGCCAACCGGTCATCAAACTGGTCGACTCGCTCACCAGCCAACAGATCAACTAACTTGTTGGCTCGCTAACAGGCCAACAGGTTAGCTAGCTAGTCGGCTTGCTTGCCAGTCGACTTGTTAAGTCGGCTCACCAGTTGGCTCATTCGCCACCTGACTAGTTCAGGCAGCTCACCAATCCCATCAATCGCCAGCTGACTAGTTAAGTTGGATCACAGGTCTGCTCACTCGCCAGACTACTTGTTAAATCCTCTGACCTGTCAGCTCACTCGCCAGCCTACTAAAGTCAGCTTACCAGTCAGCTCATTCTCTGGCCAACTAGTTAAGTCAGGTGACCAGTCGGCTCACTCGCCAGCCGATTAGTTAAGTCAGCTAACCGGTCGACTGCATAGCCGGCCAACTAGTAAAGTCAGCTAACCAAATGGCCGACTAGTCAGTGAACTTGTCAGCTGCCAATTAGCTGAGCTAACTAGTCGCCAACAAGTTAGGCTTGCTAACTAGTTGGCCTACTAATCGGCCTACTAGTTACTTCAACACACCAGCCATCTAATTAATTAACAGAGCTGACTTGTGGGCCCACTAATCAGCCAACAATTAAAGTCACCTAGCTAACTCATTAAACAACTATGTAAGTCAACAAGTTAACTCATTTACCAAGTAGTTAAAAGAGGCAGTTAACTCATTAACCAACTCATTAAGTCAGCTAGATATCTTAGCCAACTAGTTAAGACAGCTATCTAAGTCAGCTAGCTAACCAACTAGCTAGCTAAGTCAGCTAGCTAAGTCAGATAGCTCATCAGTTACCTAACTATGTAAGTCAGGTACTTAAGTCTGTTAACTGTTAAGTAGCTATTTAATTAGTTAAGGCAGCTAGTTATTCAGCTAAATTGTTAGCTAACTACTTAATTCAGGTAGTTAAGTCAACTAGCTAACTAGTTAAGTCTTCCAGTTAAGTCAGCTACCTATGTAGTTAACTCACCTACCTAATTCAGTTAGTTAAGTCAGCTTTCTAATAAAGTCAGCTGGTTAAGACAGCTAGCTAGCTAGTTAGCTAACGGATTAAGTCAGCAGGTTGAGTCAGGTAGTTAGCTAGTTAACTACCTGGTTAAGTCAGCTGATTGAGCCAGCTAGCTAGCTAGTTGGCAAATGGGTTGAGTCAGCTGGTTGAGTAGGCTAGCTAGCTAGTTAAGTAACGAGTTAAGTCAGCTGAATGAGTCAGATAGCTAGCTAGTTATCTAATGAGTTAAGTCAGCTGCTTGAACCATCTAGGAAACTCGTTAGTTAATGAGCTAAGTCAGATGACTAAGTCAGCTAGCTAGCACATTAGATAATGAGTAAGCTAACAATTTAACTATCATGTTAATTCATCTAGCTAGCTAGGCCACTAAGTATATGAGTGAGCTTGTTAGCTAGGTAGCTAGCTAGTTAGCTAACTGTTTAAATCAGCTGGCTACTGAGGTAGGGATCTAGTTAGCTAAATATTTGAGTCAGCTGTCTAGCTAGTAACTAGCTAGTTAATTCACCTAATTAAGTCAG
>NW_007254701.1:0-468 GCF_000164805.1 Carlito syrichta | reverse complement strand
CCAGTTACCTCTGTGGATAGCTAGCTAGTTAAGTCAGCTGGCTAGCCAGTTAACCAGCTACTTACGTAACCCTAATTAAGTTAGCTCACTAGCCAGATTTTTAGGGAGGTAGCTAGGTAGTTAGTCAGCTGGCATACCAGTGGGTATGTAGGTAGTTAGCTAGTTAACACAACTGTCTACTCAGCTGGCTAGCTAGGTAGTTAGGCATTTAGGTCAGCCTTCTAGCCAGCTGGCTGGCTACTTCACCTAGTTAAGTCAGCTGGCTAGATAGCTGGCTACCTAGGTAGCTAGATAGTTAAATTAGCTGTCTAGCCCACTGGGTAGCTAGTAAAGACACCTAGTTAAGTCAGCTCAATATCCAGAGGGCTAGCTAGGTAGCTTGTTACTTAAGTCAGCTGGCTAATCAGATGGCTACCTCCTTAAGTCACCTAGTTAAGTCATCTGGCTAGCCAGTTGGCTAGCTATATA
>NW_007254700.1:2296-3142 GCF_000164805.1 Carlito syrichta | reverse complement strand
CTGTCAATATGTCAATTACTTGTCGGCTCACTCGCAGGCCAACACGTCAGCTAACTAGTCCACTTGCTCACCAGCCAACTTGTTAATTCAGCTCACTGGTCAGTTAGCTCGCTGGCTGGCTAGTTAAGACAGCTCACCCATTGACTCACTTGACGGCTGACTAGTTAAGTCGGCTCACTGGTCGGCTCAATCACTTGTCGACTAGTCAAGACTTCTGACCAGTTGGCTCACTAGCCAGCCGACTAAAGTCAGCTGACCAGTCAGCTCACTCGCCAGCCAAATAGTTAAGTCAGCTGCACAATCAGGTCACTCGCAAGCAGACTAAATAATTCAGCTGACCAGTCGGCTAACTTGCCGGAAGACTATTAAATCTGTTAAGCGGTCGACCGAGTAGCCGGCCAACTAGATATTTTTCACCTAATCAATCGGCCGACTATTAGGCCAACACGACAGCTGAGAAGTTAGCTCTGCTAATTAAATGGCCAAATAGGACAGCCTACTTGTCAGCCAAATTGTTGGCTGACTAGTTACGTCAGTAAACCAGCCAACCAACTAGTTAATCATGCTAAATAGTGGTCCACCTCATCAGTCAACTCGTTGACCCAGCTAAATAGTCAGCCAACTAGTGGGTCACCTTGTTAAGCCAGGTAATAAGTTGGCCAAGTAGTCAGCTAATGTGTTAAACCAAGTAACTAGTCAGGCGACTAGTCAGCCAAAATTTTAAGTAGCCTAGCTAACTCATTATCTATCTATTTAAGTCAGCTAGATAACTCATTTACCAACTAGTTAAAACGTTTAGCTGACTGGCTACCTGACTCATTAAATCAGCTAACTATCTCATTAGCC
>NW_007254700.1:0-913 GCF_000164805.1 Carlito syrichta | reverse complement strand
ACACCTGGCTAGATAGATAGCCAGAGAGTTAAGTCAGCTGACTAGACAGGTGATTAGCTGGTTAAGTCAGCTGGTTAAGTCAGTTGGCAACCAGCTGCCTAGCTAGTTAAGTCAATTCATTAAGTCAGTTAGCTATCCAGCTGGTTAGCTAGATAAAAGGTTAAATAAGTCACGTGGGTAGCCATTTGGCTAGCTAGTTATTTCAGCTAGTTAAGTCAGCTGTCTAGCTAGGAAGCAAGCTACATAAGACAGCTAGTTATGTCAGCTAGCTTGCTAGTAATGACAGCTAGTTATGTTAGGTGGCTAGCTAGATAACTAGCTAGGTAACTAGCTAGTTAAGCTAGCTAGTTATGCAGGCTGACTAGCTTGGTATCTAGCTGGTTAAGTCAGCTAGTTAAGTCAGCTTACTAGTTGTTTAAGTCAGTGAGTTAAGTTAGCGGGCGAGCCAGCTTCCTAGTTGGGTAGCTACCTAGTTAAGTCAGCTGACTACCCAGTTAACTAGTTAGTTAAATAACCTAGTTAATTTAGTTCAATAGCCAGCTGGTTAGCTAAGTAGCTAAGTAGTTAAGTCAGCTGGCAAGGCTGCAGGCTATGTAGGTAGCTAGCTACTTAAGTCAGCTGGCTATCCAGCTGACTAGTTAGGTACCTAGGCAGTTAGGTCAACCAGCTAGCAAGCTGGTTAGCTAGTTAAGTCACCTAGTTAAGTCAGTTGGCTGGACAGCTGGCTAGTTAGATACCTAGGTAGTTAAATCAACTGTCTGTCCCACTTGCTATATAGTTAAATCACCTAGTTAATTCAGCTGGCTAGCCAGCTGGCTAGCTAGGTAGTTGGCTACTTACGTCAGCAGGTAGTCAGCTGCCTACTTAGTTAAGTTGACTTGTTAATTCAGCTTGCTAGCCATCTGGCTAGCTA
>NW_007254699.1:2091-2805 GCF_000164805.1 Carlito syrichta | reverse complement strand
CAACAACAGCTTGGGACAGGGGGTGAGACCTCGTCTCAGCCATTAAACTAAATCCAAAGATTAGCCAGGCCTGTGGTTCCAGCCACTTGGGGAGCTGAGGTGGGAGGATCACCTGAGCCTGGCAGGCAGAGTCCACAGTGGTCGTAGGCGAGCCCCTGCACTCTGACCTGGGTTACAGAGTGGAATTCCGAATCCAAATAATAAGAATCTCCACCACGACCACCACCACCACCACCACCACCCCTGCCACCCATCATGAGGAGTCCCCCTCAAGGATGGGAGAGGAAAGGGTACTTCCCGGCCTGACATTGTGGGATTTTTCAAAGTTGGCCACCGGGCTTGGCCACATGCCCCAGAAGGCCTGCCTACACCCTCCACACTCGGGACCCACATCAAAGACGTGTGTGACCTCATGAAAAGATGGCCCGGAGCTAAGTTGGTGGTCAGGAACAGAGTGATCATAACGGTCTGGCAATGTCATGGCCACTTTAGGGCAGGGATACGGGTACTTTGCTCTCCTGATCACCCCATCATCCCCTGCCCACATGGACCTTTCCCTGGGGAAGCATGGTCTCCCATCCTGACACACGTGAGAGCTGTCTTTTTTTGTCACCGGAGGTTCGTTTGGACAGGCTGGGGGGCGGCGGCATGATTGTGGCTCCTGGGGCCTGAACCTGTGAGGCTCAGTCGGTCCTCCAGTCTCGGTCCCCAATC
>NW_007254699.1:0-550 GCF_000164805.1 Carlito syrichta | reverse complement strand
CCTGGCATTTTTTGTGGAAAGTCCTCTTTGCCGAGTCAGAGGGTCAGCCTGCCTGGGGCATATTTCTCACCTCAGAGAGGATAGTTCAGAGGAACCAAGTCAGGGACCCTTGGGAAATCCTGTACCAAAGTGGGGACAGACATTCTGGGGGTTGGGGTGGAAGGTGCCGAGCTTGGGGGACCCTCACATGTGGGGGGGGCAGACTGAGGGAAGAAGGTTTGCATAATAGTTTTTCTTTCTTTTCTTTCTTTCTTTCTTTCTAGCTTCCTTCCTTCCTTTCTCTTTTCTTCCTTCCTTCCTTCCTTCCTTCCTTCCTTCCTTTCTTTCTTTCTTTCTTTCTTTCTTTCTTTCTTTCTTTCTTTCTTTCTTTCTTTCTTTCTTTCTTTTCTTTCATCACTCAGTTGCCCAAGTTGCTTTCAAGCCACCCAACTTGTACCATCTTGGTCTTGAAATCTGAGCCAGGTGCAAAACTCTCACTGTGACCTGCCCTCACTGAAAGTTTTCTGGGTTTTTCTTGGGGTAGGTGGGTGCTTGCTATTGTGTCCAGCCT
>NW_007254698.1:2427-3314 GCF_000164805.1 Carlito syrichta | reverse complement strand
GCAGGAGTTGGTTAGGAGAATGGTGGGGATTCTGGTGGCAACAGCAGTCACCCATGCTAACTGAGATCACCAGCAATCAGTGTATGGGAAGAATATCATGAGTTTACAGATGCAGTTAGAGGGCAGGAGCGTTGGGTTCATAAAGGGACAGCCACAGCAACACTGGAGGTGTAGTCACCAAGACCAACCCCAGGACTTTGTCGGAGCATTGCCACCAAGAAAATGAGCCCTAATCATGTTTCTACCTTTGTGTCATTCTTCCCAAGATTCGGAGCTCACGAAGAGAAAGCCAGTTGAACCAACTTAGGCCTGCTACTGGCCAGAGGAAGGCAGGACTGTTCTTGATGGCCCCATAGAGATAGTTCACGATCTGGAGGAGGCACAGGAAATTGAGATGCTGTTACCCAGAGGAAGAGAGTGGGTGCCAAGCAACTCTGAAATAGTAAATGTTCACTCTAGGGAAGACAGGTTGGTGAGGGCAGCAGAAACCTACCAGCAAATTGAGATGCTGTTACCCAGAGGAACCTACCGGCAAATTGAGATGCTGTTACCCAGAGGAAGAGAGTGGGTGCCAAGCAACTCTGAAATAGTAAATGTTCACTCTAGGGAAGACAGGTTGGTGAGGGCAGCAGAAACCTACGGTTGAGGAGGACTAAACCAAACACAACTTCGAAAAATCCTAGCTTACTCTTCTATTGCCCACATAGGATGAATAATCGCAATTCTAAAATATAATTCTACTATAATACTCCTTAATCTCCTCATTTACATTATCCTAACAATTACACTATTTTCTATATTGATTCTATTTTCAAGCACTACTATCCTAACAATATCCAATTCATGAAACAAGATTCCATTAGCATCATCCATGATACCCCTAATTC
>NW_007254698.1:0-731 GCF_000164805.1 Carlito syrichta | reverse complement strand
AGATGTAGATACTCGAGCATACTTCAACATCTGCCAACCATAATTATTGCTATTCCAACTGGCGTAAAAAGTATTTAGCTGAATAGCTACTCTACACGGAGGCAACATTAAAATGATCTCCCACTATATTATGAGCTCTAGGCTTCATTTTTCTATTTACCGTCGGTGGTCTGACCGGGATTGTCCTTGCCAACTCCTCACTTGACATCGCCCTCCATGACACCTATTATGTAGTAGCACACTTTCACTATGTCTTATCCATAGGCGCAGTCTTTGCAATTATAGGAGGCTTTGTCCACTGATTCCCCTTATTTTCAGGATTTACCCTTCATTCAACATGAGCCAAAATCCATTTCGCAATTATATTTGTGGGAGTTAACCTAACCGTTTTTCCTCAACATTTCCTTGGACTATCTGGCATACCCCGCCGATACTCAGACTACCCCAGACGCATACACTATATGAAACACCGTTTCTTCTATAGGCTCATTTATCTCTCTAACCGCAGTTATACTAATAGCTTTCATAATTTGAGAAGCCTTCGCTTCAAAACGAGAGGTATTAGCAGTTGAACTACCTGCTACAAACCTTGAATGACTTCATGGCTGCCCTCCACCTTATCATACATTTGAAGAACCTACCTACGTAAAAGCGTAATCTGTTACAAGAAAGGAAGAAATTGAACCCTCTAAAAATTGGTTTCAAGCCAACTCCATAACCACTATGTCTTT
>NW_007254697.1:1842-2743 GCF_000164805.1 Carlito syrichta | reverse complement strand
TGCACTAGTTTACACTCCCACCAACAGTGCAGAAAGTGTTCCCTTTTCTCCACATCCTCTCCAGCAGCTGTTATTCTTTCAGTTGTTGATAATTGCCATTCTGACTAGAGTTAGGTGGTATCTCAGTGTGGTTTTGATTTGCATCTCCCTGATGATTAGTGAAGTTGAAAATTTCTTCATATGTCTTGTTGGGAGCCAACATCTATAGATACATGGCTGAGGCCTGTAAAGGCCCATCTGGAAGATCGCCTCTGACATAGGATATCAGTTATACCTATAATATTGGCGTGTGATTAGTGACCAGTGTGCATACATGGCAGTAAAACTTATAAGTAAATCTCAATACACCTGATGGAAAGTGCATAGCAGAATTATTTCTCTCTGTCTTTCTAAGTTTTACTTCTTTCTAGATATTTTTTAACTTCTATTTCCTGGTAGACTGGGTAGTCAGCTCTTGTTCCTGAAAGCTGTTTCCCCTAGGGCTAAGATTAGAAACTAAATTACCATGATAGTTTTGTCGCCCTGCCCCTAGCCAGGTAGAACGTTTTCTTTTGTTTCGTTAATTACCGAAACTCTGTCTGCTTCAGCCCATGGCCGCCATCTTGGCAACCCTGCATTTCCTTGTTCAAGAGTGTGACAGCTACTATTTGATTTTTAAAGTAGACTTGTTAGGATAAAATATATACATATACACTCATAGCTGCGTAAATCTATGCTTGCTGTTTTGTTTCCTTTAGCTACATTATTCAAGTGTAATAGTTATTATACGATTTATAAAAGAATTAACGATAAGGTATTAGCTTAATAAGGATATAGCATAGTATTAAAGTCCCATAACTAGATCATATAAAAATTAAAGTTTAGACATGAAACATGAATTGTAGTAAAGTTTTGTAGTTTA
>NW_007254697.1:0-1039 GCF_000164805.1 Carlito syrichta | reverse complement strand
TCTGGTGTTGGCAAATACTTTTTCCCAGTCTGTAGGCTGTCTCCCTGCTCTCTTGATGGTTCCTTTGACTTTGCAGAAGCTTGTCAATTTAATAAGGTCCCACTTGTCTATCTTCTCTCTTATGACCTGTGGGTTTGGGGTTTTGTTCAGGAATTGGAAGCCAGTTCAGATTTCCATAAGGGCATGTCCTTCATTTTCTAAGGTTCTTATGGTTTGAGGTTTTACATTTAGGTCTCTGATCCATTTGGAGTTAACCTTTGTGCATGGGGATAGGTAGGGGTCCTGTTTCAATCTTCTGCATGTGGTCAGCCAGTTTTCCCAGCCCATTTACTGAATAGGTTCTCCCCAGTGGTAGGTGGTGGAGGCTTTGTCGAAGATGAGTTGGTTGAGAAATTGAGGTTTTGCTTCTGGAATCTAAATTATATTCCATTGATCTATATGCCTATTCCTATACCAATACCAGTCTGTTTTGATGATTGTAGCTTTATAGTAGAGTTTGAAGTCTGGTAATGTTATACCCCCTGCTTTGGTTTTTTTTTTTTTTTTTTTTTGCTGAGAATTGTTCTGGCTATTCCTGGACGTTCGTGTTTCCATATGAATTCCTGCATTGTTTTTTCTAGGTCTGAAAAGAATGTTGCTGGTAATTTCATGGGTATTGCATTGAATTTGTAGATTGGCTTAGGTAAGATGGACATCTTCACAATGTTAATTCTTCCAATCCATGAGCATGGGATATTTTTTCACTTGTTTGTGCCATCTTTGATTTCTTTGAGCAGTGTTTTGTAGTTTTCATTGTAAAGGTCTTTCACATCTCTGGTTAGAAAGATGCCAAGGTATTTCTCTTTTTTTGTGGCTATTGTGAATGGAATTGTGTTTTTTATTTGGACTTCTGTTTTAGTATTGGTGTAAAGAAATGCACATTTATTTTGTATCTTGAGACTTTGCCAGAGGCCTTTATCAGTGTAATGAAGTTTTTGACAAATTCTCTTGGGTTTTCAAGGTACACAATCATATCATCTGCAAAGAGAGATAATTTGAC
>NW_007254696.1:2729-3402 GCF_000164805.1 Carlito syrichta | reverse complement strand
AGGAGAAGAATGGAATGGAATGGAATAGAGAGGAATGGAATGGACTGGAATGGAATGGAGAGGAATGGAATTGAATGGAATTGAATGGAGTTGAAAGGAATGGAGTGGATTGGAAAGGAATGGAATGAATGGAACGGAAAGGAAAGGAATGGAATGGAATTGAATGTAGTGGATTGCAATGGAGATGAAAAGAGAGGAATGAAATGGATAGTAATTGAATGGAATAGAATGGAAAGGATTGGAATGGGGTGGAAGGGAATGCAGAGGAATGCAATGGAATGGGGAGGAATGGAGACGAATGTGATAGAATGGAATGGGGAGGAATGGAATGGAATGGAGAGGAAAGGCATAGAATGGGATGGAATAAAGTGGAATTTAATGGAGTGTAGGGAAATGGATTGGAGTGGAGTGGAATGGAATGGAATAGAATGGAATGGAATGCAGTGCAATGGAATGGAATGGAATGGAATGAAATGGAATGCAGTGCTATGGAATGGAATGGAGAAGAATTGAATGCAATGGAGAAGAATGGAATGGAATGGAGAGGAATAGAATGAAATGGAGTGCAGAGTAATGGAAATGAAGAGGAATGCAATGGATTGGAAAGGAATGAATGGAGAGGAAAGGAGAGGAAAGGAATGCAGACAAATGGAGAGAAATGGAATGGAATGGA
>NW_007254696.1:0-1342 GCF_000164805.1 Carlito syrichta | reverse complement strand
GAGAGTATAGGAAAGGAGAGGTATAGAATGGAATGGAATGGAATATAATAGGGAGGAATGGAATAGAGAGGAATGGAATAGAAAGGAATAGAATGGAGTGGAATGCAATAGAATTGAGAGGAATTGAGAAGAATGGAATGAAGAAGAAAGGGGAGGAAAAGAATAGAATAGAGAAGGAATGGAATGCGATGGAATGGAATGAAGTGGTATGGAGACGAAAGTAATGGAATGGAATGGAGTAGAATGGAATGGAGTTGAGTGGAAAGGAATGTAGAAGAATGGAATGAAAATGAATGCAATGGAAGGGAAGGGAATAGAATGGAGAAGAATGGAATGGAATGGAAAGGAATAAAATGGAATCAGAGAAATGGTATGGAATGGAATGTAGAGCAATGGTATGGAATGGAATTGAATGGAAAGGAATGGAATTGAATGGAATAGAAGGGAATGAATTGGAGTGGAATGAAATGGAATGGAATGGAATGGAAAGGAACAGAATGGTAAGGAATGGAAAGGACTGGAGAAGTATGGAATGGGATGGAATCAAATGGAATGGAATGGAGTGGAATGAAAATGATTGGAATGTAATGGAGTGGCATGTAGGAGATTGAAATGGAATGGAAAGGAATAGGAGAATGGAATGGGGAGTAATGGAATGGAATTAAATTCAATGGAGAGGCATGGCATAGGATGGAATGGTATGAAGTGGAATGAAATGGAGTGGTTTGTAATGGAATGAAATGGAAGAGAGTGGAATGCAATGGAGAGTATTGGTATGGGATGGAATGGAATGGAAAGGAAGGGAATGGAATGAAGAGGAGTGGAATGGAATGGAGATGAATGAAAAGGAATGGAATGGGAATGTAGTGGGCTCGAATGGAATGGAATGCAATGGAAATAGAATGGAGAGACATGGAACGGGAATGTAAAGGAATAGAAAGAAATGGAACGGAATGGAATGAATTGGAACAGAATGGAGTAGAATGTAGAGGAATGGAATGGAGTTGAGAGGTATGGGATGGAATGGAATTTAATGGAGAGGAATGGAATGGAATGGAATGGAGTGGAATGGAATGGAATGGAGATGAAAAGAGAGGAATGAAATGGAATGGAATGGAGAGGAATGGAATGGCATGAAGGGGGAATGGAATGGTGAGGAAAGGAATGGAATGAAATTGAAGGGAATAGAGAGGAATGGGAAAGAGAGGAATGGAGTGGAAAGGAATAGAAAGTAATGGAATGAAATGGAGAAGAATTGAGAGTAATGGAATGGAGAGGAATGGAGAGGAATGGAATGGAATGTAGAGGAATCGAATGCAATGGAATAGAATTGAATAGAGAG
>NW_007254695.1:1160-2276 GCF_000164805.1 Carlito syrichta | reverse complement strand
TCCCGCCTTGATCTCCTAGTAGCTGGGACTCTGGGGGCCACCACCCCTAACAGGATTTTGGGGACCTCTCTTCTAGAAGAGGTCTGGCCACGTCCCCCAGGCTGGTCTCCGACCCCTGGGCTCAGGAAGCCTCCCGCCTCATCCTCCTAGGGCATGGGGCTGATGGACATGATCAATGGTGCCTGGCCTGCACTCGCACGTTCTGTTCGGGGGGTGACCCAAAGGAATGCCATGGGAAGGAGGACAACGCAACCCGTGTAGCAAGGACTACAAAAGACACCATGTGAGACTCCAGTGTTTGTGATATGGGGAGTGATGAGGCCAAGACTGGTCCCCAATTCCCAGGCTCCAGTGTTCCCCTGCCTTGGCTTCCCAAAGCCACAGCCTAATTGTCTGCCAATCCAACATCCGTTGGGAACTCTAGGCCCAATGGTGGGGTCCCCTTCCGAAACGATCTCTGTCTTTTCACAGTGAACCTAACTCCATCCACAAATGGATGTTGTTCTTTTTTTTCCTTTTTTCCTTTTTTTTGAGTCAGAGTCTTACTCTGTAGCCCAGGCTGGAGAGTGGAGGCTCGTTCTCGGCCACTGCAGCCTCGACCTGCCAGGCTGTGGAGTGCCTTTTCCTGGTCTTCCCAGGAACTGGAATGACATGTATGCGCCACCATGCTCAGCTCATTTGGGATGGAGGGTAGAGATAGGGTCTCGCTGAGGTGCCTGGGCAGGTCTTCACCTGACAGCTCGGACCAGTCTCTGACCTTTGTCCCAAAGTGCTGGGATGATGAGTCTGAGTTCCTGAGCCCGGATTCGGTCTTTCAACAAAAACAAACTAGAAAGCCTGTCCAGGCGACCAATGACTTGAATCTCAGCGCTCGCAGAGGCCAAGGTGTGAAGATGGCTTGAGCCCACAAGCCCAAGGCCAGCCTGGGCCAGGCAGGGAGACCCCACCTCCGCACCCATCCAAACAGGGGATCTGGGGTTGAGGTGCCCATTGTCCTGGCCACTCCAGAGACTGGAGAGGGAGGACTGTCAGAGTCTGCTATCACAAGCTGGCGGTGAATGACATTCTTGTCCTCGGGCCTCAGCCTGGGACACAAGACAGACCCTGTCTCCAAAA
>NW_007254695.1:0-346 GCF_000164805.1 Carlito syrichta | reverse complement strand
CCAGTGAACAGGGAGGCCATGGTGAGAGCATGGCCTAAGCCCCCAAGTTCGAGACCAGCCTAAGGACCTTGGTGAGAAATCGTCTCTACAAGAAGTCCAAAAAATTAGCTGAATGTGATGGTGCAAGCCTGGCATTCTGGCCACTCGGTGGGCCATGGCAGGAGGTACGCCAGAGCCTAGGTGATGGAGGCTACAGTGGCTGAGAGTGGGCCCTTGTACTCTGTCCTGGGTGACCGATTGGTACTCCTACTCTGAATAATAATACCACCACCACCACAAACACAGGCAGGGCTAAGGGGCTCAGCCTGGCATCCCAGCCCTTCAGAGGCCCTGGCAAGTGAATGAC
>NW_007254694.1:7581-8393 GCF_000164805.1 Carlito syrichta | reverse complement strand
TCTACCTAGAAGCCTGCAGGAATTTTCTAAATGCTAATAAGGAATTTGGCATCCCAGTCCCCAAACTTTTCAGAACTAATTCCTGTATACGTATCACAAATCTGTCACTACCGATTCCCAGGAACCTGCTGCTCCTCTGCTTAGTTGTAACAGATAATATGGCCATCTGCTCGGCCTTTTTTACAGGAGGATGTAAAGCCAGATTCCATAGCTCAAGGAATCATCTCACCATTATTTATGTAATTTCTGACTTCAGGTTTACTTTGTGTCCAGAAAATACTGCTGGAATTTTAGATTGATATTGGTAACTTGGGATCAGGTGTTCCCAAATATTTAGGATGTATTCTTAAAGGGGATCTGGTGTCTTCGATTCCAGGGCCCTTAGGACCTTTTGGGCTTATGAATATTGGTATATAAGAGTTTGTACTTCCACATCGCCAGGTAACTTCCGGGAGTCTTACTGAAAACAAAAAGAATCTGGGTTACAGGGGTCGCCAATCTAAGAATTCTACATGGACACATTATAAGGGCTAATCTGGAATCTGGGATGCTATTTCCACACATATTTTAGGGCTACAGTCCTCTTGGATATGACAGCTTTGCCAGTATAGATTCTCAGCAACCTTCTGGTCGTCTTGATAGTTGTAATCGAGAATGTGGACCCACAAGTCCGTTGGGTTCCTCGGAACAACAAAGGGCAGATTCCCGGATGCAAGAATCTTATTGCCATATTTGTATGTATCTATCACCTTAGGATGTATCTTGTAATCCTATAACTTCTTTTTGTCCTTTCTATTCTGATAGGGGCCTGG
>NW_007254694.1:3628-6881 GCF_000164805.1 Carlito syrichta | reverse complement strand
GGACATTGGATTTAGAAGATTCCATATTTTGGGGAGGTCTTGTTAAGCGGAACCAGGAATTTTAGATTCCAGTCCCCAATAACCTTATGGAAATCTTTCTCTTGATATCCAAACAACTGGAATTCTAGGTCACCAGGAAATATCTCAGTCCTTTGCTGATAATGAAGCAGGAATCTGTGTAATGGTAGTCTCATATACAGGAAACTACACAGCGTATTGCTAAGGAAGAATACGAACTTTTGTTTGCAAGAGACCTCAGCCCAAAAATCCACCGGGCATCTTACTAAGAGGTAACCATGAGTCATGTTTTTAATGTAGGAATATGGGTAGTGGAAGTCCTCAAATACAGGAAACTGGACTGCCTATTGCTAAGAAAGAATAAGGAATCTGGGTTACACGTGTCATCAATCCCTAAAAAACTTCAGGGCCTCTTTTTAGGGCAAACACGAATCAGGGTTTTGAAGCATGAATCTGTGGAAATGGGGTCTTCATATTCAGGCAATTACATGGCCTTTTGCTAAGAAAGAATAAGGGATCTGGGTTTCACATGTTCTCTATCTCAAAAGAACTACAGGGCCTCTTGCTAAGGGCCAAACAAGAATAAGTTATTCGAAGTAGGCATGTGGGTAATGTTCCTCATAACAGGAAACTTTGAGGCCTCTTGCTAAGGAAAAATACGGAATTTGTTTTACATGGTTCCTCAATCATAAAATCTACATGGCGTCGTGCTAAGGGCTAAACAAGAATCAGGGTTTCAAAACAGGAATCTAGGGAAAGGGAATCCTCCTATTCAGGACACTACACGGCCTCCAGTGAAGAAAGAATAAGGAATCTGTGTTACACAAGTCGTCAATCAGAAAAAGTTCACAGGACGTCTTGCTACTGGACAAATAAGAATAAGGGATTCGAGCTCCCCTCATGTTCTGGAGCTATTTAGCATGTGGATATTAGGAATCATTCAATTCAGGACTCTGTCAATATTCTGGTCCTCTTGAAAGTTTTAAACGGGTATCCGGCACTACAAGTTCCTTAGGGTCCTCGGGACAACTAAGGCCAAATTCCAGCATACAAAGGATCATCTTGCCATATTTGGTTGTAACTCTTGGTCTCAAGATGAATGTTGTAATTCTCAAACTTCCCTTTGTCCTTTTTTTTGAGTGGGCCCGAGCGTTTTGCCATTCCCAAATGTTTCATAAGTATTTTTAAAGGTAACCAGGAATCACGAATTGCCCGTCCCTAGGAAACTTGTGGGCATCTTTCTTTTTGTATACAGAGTTTTGGAATACACAACGACAGGGAAATTCAAGGCATCTTGCTGAGAACAAAAGGGAATCTGGAATCTTGGAGTTCTCATTTGACGAAGTCTGCAGGACCTCTAGATAAGTTTTAATGAGGAATCAGGGCTTCTAGGTCCCCATATTGTTAGGGTGTCTTGTACAAGTGAACCAGGAATCTTGGATTCCAATTGCCCAGGAAACGTCGGGGTCTTTCAATTGATATCCCAAAACTTGAACTCCACATTACCACGAATTATCTCGGTGTCTTTCTGACAATGAAGCAGGAATCTGGGTAATGGGAGTCCTCATATACAGGCAACTTCATGACACTTGCGAAGGATGAATAAGGAATCAGGGCTACAGGGGTCCTCAATACAGAAAATCTACAGTGCGTCTTGCTAAGGGCTAAACAAGATCAGGTCTTTGAGCACGCCTCATTCTTTAGAGCTATTTGTTTTGTGGATATTACAAAGCAATCATTCCTGGACTCCAGTATCACTCTGGTACTCTTGATAGTTGGGAACAAGAATCTGGCACTAAAAGTCCATTTAGATGCTCAGAACCACTGATTCCAGATCCAGGACATGAGTAATTCCCTCGGATTTTTTGTATGTAAGCCCTAACCTCAGTGTTACTTCATACTCCAGAAACTTCAGGGGCTCTGCTGTTCGTTATTAGGACTTTGGGTTTAGGTGTTCAATTTTTTGAGGAGGTATTATTGGGAGGGAGCCAGGAAAATTAGACTCCACGTCCCCAGACATATTCTTGTCATCTTTATGGGAATACAAGAGTCTGTACTTCCAGGCCAACAGGAAACATCTCGTGGTTTTGCTTAGAACGAAATAGGAATGTGGGTCACTGTGTCCCTTGAAAGATTCTACATGCTTTACTAAAGAGGAACCAGGAAACTCGGTTTCCATGTAACTTGCAAATATTTGGGCATTTGATAAATTATCCGTGGTTTAAGGCGGTGTTTATACCTAGGAAAAGATAGGGACTTTAGCAAATGCTAATCTGAAATCTGGGAGTCCTGTTTCTCATATTATACAGAGCAATGTCTTATATGCATAGCACAAATTAGGCATTGCCGATCCCCAGGAACCTGTTGCCCTTCTTGATACTTGTAACTGAGAATCTGGCCTACTGGTCAAATTGTGTCACAGGGTCCTGTAAGGCCAGATTCCACAATCCACGCAATCATCCGCCATTTGTTAATGTGATCACTGGCTTCAGGTTTACCTCGTAGGACAGAAATTACTGTTGGACATTCGTTTTTGCATTGAGAATATGAGATTAGGGGTTCCCAAATATTTAGGATGTATTCTTAAGGGCGAACCAGCAATCTTTGATTCCAGGTCCCTGGGAAACTTCTTGGCGTATGAGTATTGGTATGTAAGAATTTGTACTTCCACGTCACCAGAAAAACTCCGGGCTTCTTCCTGGTAATACAAAAAGGAATGTGGGTTACATAAGGCCTCAATCCATTTCTACAGGGATTTATTATAAAGACTTATCTGCAATCTGGGTGTCCTGTTCTCCAAATTATTCAGAGCAAATTGCCACTTGGAAAGGACAAGTGTCATTAATGATTCCCAGCAACCTTCTAGTCCTCTTGATTGTTGTATCCAAGAACCAGTTAATGCAATTCAGTTGGGTTTCTCAGCACAACTAAAGCCAGAATACAGGACTAAGGCATCATCTCGCCATATTTTTGTGTAACTCTTGTATTAAGATGTACCCTGTAATCCTAAAACTTCCGTTTGTGCATCTACTTTATATGGCCTTGGGTTTTTGAGGTTGCTAAGCATGTAGTACATATTTTTAAAGGTAACCAGGAATCACGGATTCCACGTCCCTGGGAAACAGCTGGGCATCTGTCTATTTTCATACAGAATTTTGGAAACCAGATCACCAGGGAAAATCAGGGCATCTTGCTGAGAAAGAGAAGAGAAAGCGGGTTCAGGGGTCCTCAATGA
>NW_007254694.1:0-2725 GCF_000164805.1 Carlito syrichta | reverse complement strand
AGAAGGTATTTTTGGGAGGTCACCAGGGTCTTGGTATACAAGTCCATAGGAGCATTCTGGAGTTTTTCTATTGGGAGCCACGTGTCTGGACTTCTAGGGAATGGGGAAACATCTGGTGGTTTTCTGGGAACAAAACAGGAATCTCGCACAATATGTCCCCAGAAAGCTTCTACTCATGTTACCAATATGGAATAAGGAAAATCAGCTTCCATGTGACCAGCAAACTTCTGGGCAGTTAATTTTTCCCTGGCTTAAGGTAGTTCTCATATCTAGAAGCCTACAAGAAATTTCTATATGCCAATCAGGAATTTGGAGTCCCAGAACCCACACTTTTCTGAACTAATTCTTATATACGTACTACAAATCTGTCATTACCGATTCCCAGGAACCTGCTGCTCCTCTTCTTATTTGTAACAGAGAATCTGGCCATCTGCTCGGCTTTTTTTGCAGGAGGCTGTAAGGCCAGATTCCAAAACCCAAGGAATTATGTCGCCATTTTTCGTGTAATTTTTGACTTCAGGTTTACCTCCTAATCCAGAAACTACTGCTGGAATTTTAGATTGATATTCGTAACTTGGGATTAGGTGTTCCCAAATATTTAGGACATATTCTTAATGAGGATCCAGCAATCTTGGATTCTAGGGCCCTTCTGACCTTTTGAGCTTATGAGTATTGGTGTATTAGAGTTTGTACTTCCATGTCGCCAGGTAACTTCCAGGAGTCTTACTGAGAACAAAAAGAATCTGGGTAATGGGGGTCACCAATCTACGAATTCTACATGGACACATTATAAGGGCTAATCTCGAATGTGGGATTCTATTTCCACACAAACTCTGGGGCTACAGGCCTCTTGGATATGAAAGTTTTGTCAGTATAAATTCTCAGCAACCTTCTGGTTCTTGATAGTTGCAATCGAGAATGTGGACCTAGAAGTCTGTTGGCTCCCTCGGGACAACAAAGGGAAGATTCCAGGACACAAAGAATCTTATCAGAATATTTGTATGTATCTATCACCTTAAGATGTATCTTGTAATCCTATAACTTCTGTTTGTCCTTCTATTCCAATAGGATACCGGTGTTTTGAGGTTGCTATTTATTACATACTTTTAAGGGTAACCAGGATTCATGGATTCCACGACCCTAGGTAATTTCTGGGCATCTGCCTCTTTGTATACAGAGTTTTTGTATCCACATCACAAGGGAAAATCAGGGTATCTTGCTGAGAACGAAAAGGAAATCTGGTTGTAGGAGTTCTCATTCACCAGATTTACACGGCCTCTTGATAAGGTTTAATCAGCAACCTGGGCTTCAGGGTCCCTACATTTTTCAGAGCTACTAACTCCATAGATACCCTTAATCTGTCATTACAGATACCCAGTAATATTCTATTCTCTTGATAGTTGTAATAGAGGATCTGGCCCAAATATTATTTTGTGTCTTATGAACGTCTAGGACCATAGTCTGGTACCCCAGGAATCAAATGTCATATTGGTACAAAATCCCTCGATTCAAGTTACCTCAAACTACAGAAATTTCTTGTGGTCGGCCTGGTGGAATTGGGACATTGGATTTAGAAGTTTCTATATTTTGGGGAGGTCTTGTTAAGGGGAATCTGGAATCTTAGATTCCAGGTCCGCAATAACCTTATGGGAGTCTTCCTCTTGATATCCAAACAACTGGAATTCTGAGTCACCAGGATATATCTCAGTGCCTTGCTGAGACTGAAGCAAGAATCTGGGTAATGTGTGTCCTCACATACAGGAAACTGCACGGCCTCTTGCTAAGGAAGAATAAGGAATTTTGGTTGCATGAGTCCTCAGCCCAAAAACCCACAGGGTGTCTTACTAAGGGGTAACCATGAATCATGTTTTTAATGTAGGAATCTGGAGGGGTCCTCAAATACAGGAAACAAGACTGCCTATTGCTAAGAAAGAATAAGGAATCTGGGTTACACATGTCCTCTATTCCTAAGAATCTTCAGGGCGTCTTTCTAAGGGCTGAACACAAATCAGGGTTTTAGATGCATGAATCTGCGAAAAAAGAGTCCTCATACACAGGTAAATACATGGCCTTTTGCTAAGAAAGAATAAGGAAACTGGGTTACACGTGTTCTCTATCCCAAAATAACTACAGGGCTTCTTGCTAAGGTCTAAACAAAAATAAGGGATTTGAAGCAGGAATGTGGGTAATACTCCTCATAATATGTATCTTTGAGGCCTCTTGCTAAGGAAAAATAAGGAATCTGATTTACACGGTTCCTCAATCACAAAATCTACATGGCATCTTGCTAAGGGCGAAACAAAAATCAGGGTTTCAACACAGGAATCTGGGGAAAGGGATTCCTGATATACAGGGACACTACACAGCCGTCAGCGAAGCAAGAATAAGAATAAGGAATCTTGTTACACGAGTGCTGAATCCGAAAAAATTTTCAGGACGTCTTGCTACTGGACAAACATGAATCAGGGTTTCGAGCTCCCCTCATGTTTTGAGCTATTCATCATGTGGATATTAGGAATCAGTCAATTCAGGACTCCAGAACATTCTGGTCTTCTTGATAGTTCTAAACGGGTATGTGGCACTACAAGTCCGTTAGGTTCCTCAAGACAACTAAGGCCAAATTCCAGCACAAAAGGGATCATCTCACTATATTTGGTTGTAACTCTTCGTCTCAAGATGAACCTTGTATTCTCAACTTCCTTTTTGCACTTTTATTTTGAGAGGG
>NW_007254693.1:2246-4103 GCF_000164805.1 Carlito syrichta | reverse complement strand
GACCTTTTGGATGGTGAGTGAGCTGACTAGTTTGCTGAATGGTTGGCAGGCGAACGAGCCGATTAGTTAGCTGACCTGATGGAAAGTGAGCGAGACCACTAGTTTGCTGACAAGCTAGCTGAGTTGCAAGCCAAATAGTTAGCTAAGAAACAGCTGATTTGCTAGCTGACTTAATTAGCTAGCTGACTAGCTAGCTGGTTATCTAGCTGACATAACTAGCTTGATAATTGGATAGTTAGCTTGCTAGTTTCTTTGCTATCTAGTTGACTATCTAGTTGACTATCTAGCTGCCTTAACTAGCTAGCTTATTATCAAGCTGACTAGCTAGCTGACAAAACTACTTAACTAAATAGTTAGTCAACATGCTAGTTGACTTAACTAGCTTGCTGGCTAGCTAGCTGACATAAATCACTGACTAGCTAGGTTACTGGCTAGCTGACTAACCAGCTGAATTAATGAGGTAGCTACTTGGTTGGCTAGCCAGCTAGCCAGCTGTCTTAATTAGCTAGCTACCTGGCTGGCTAGCTGACTAGGCAACCAGCTAGCTATCTAGTGGATTGGCCAGCTGGCTAGCCAGCCAGCTTTAAAAGCCTGCTGGCTGGCTGGACAGTGGGATAGCCAGTCATCTTAACTAGCCAGCCACCCTGTGGTTCAGCTGGCTAGCCAGTCGGCTTATCTAGCTGGCCACCTACCTGACCAGCCTGCTAACCAGCCGGCTTATATTTCCAGCCACCTAACTAGCCAGCCAACTAACCAGCTGACTTAACTAGATAGCCATCAGGCTAGTAAGCTGGCTTAACTAGCTAGCCACCTACCTAGCAAGACAGGCTAGCTAGATCACTTAACTTGCTGATATAATTAGCTAGCCAGCCTGCTAGCCAGTTGATTTAACTAGCTAGTTACCTACCTAGACAGGTGACTAGCCAGCTGACTTAACTAGCTAACTTAACCAACTAGGCAGCTGTCTAGCCAGCTGACTTACTAACTGACATAGACAGCCTGCTGGCTAGCCAGCTAACATCTCGAGCTAGATGGGTGGCTAGCCAGATGACTTACCTAGCTATCTACCTATGCATCCCACTGACTTGCCAGGTGACTTAACTGCCTAGCTTTATGCCTAACCAGCTGGCTAGTGAGCTTACTTAACTAGGTGACTTAACTAACTAACCAGCTGGCTAGTCAGCTGACTTAACTAGCTAGTTTCCCAGCTAGGCAACTGGCTCGCCAGCTGACTTAACAAGAAGACATAACTTTCTAGCTACATAGAGAGCCATCTGAATTTACTAGCTGAAACAACTAGCTAGCTACCTAACTAGATATCTAGCTAGCTAGCCATCTTAACTAGCTGATGTAATTAGCTAGCAAGTTAACATAACTAACTGACTTAATTAGCTATCTACCTAGCTAACCAACCTACATAACAAGGTGAATTAACTAACGAGTCGGCTATTTAGCCAGCTGACTTAAATAGCTTTTTAACTAGCTAGTGAGCTGGCTAGCCAACTGACTTAACAAGGTGACTTAACTAGCTAACCAGCTGGCTTAACTAGTTGACTAACAAGCTAGTCAACTGATTTGCCAGGTGACTTCATTAGCTGACTTAACTAGCTCTCTAGCCACCTGGATAGCCAACTGACATAACTAGCTAACTTAATTAGCTAGACAACTGGCTAGCCAACTGACTTAACTAAGTCACTACCTAGCCAGCCAGTTGGCTTGCCAGCTTACTTAACTAGCTTTTTAACTATCTGGCCTGCTTTCTAGACAGTTGAATCAACTAGCTTGCTTCATAACTAGCCAGCAGGCTATCCAGCTGAATTAAGTAGGTAGCTTATCTAGCTAGCCAGCTGTCTAGCC
>NW_007254693.1:0-673 GCF_000164805.1 Carlito syrichta | reverse complement strand
CCCATTTGATGTAACAAGCTGTTTAACTAGCTAGCCAGCTGGCTAGACAACTGACTTAACCAGCGACTCAACTAGCTAGCCAGTTGGTTATCCAGCTCACTAAACAAACTGAGTTAACTAGCTGGCAAGCTTGCTAGTCAGCTGACTTAATTGTCTAGCTACCTAGCTAGCCAGTAGCCTATCCAGCTGACTTAACTAGCTGACTTAACTAAGTAGCCAGCTGGCTACCCAGCTGACTTAACTAGCTAGCTACCTAGTTAGACAGCTGGATAGCCAGCAGACTTAAGTACCTGACATAACTAGATAGCCTGTTGGGTAGCCAGCTCACTTAACTAGCTACCTACCTACATAGCCCACTGGCTTTCCAGATGACTTAACTACCTTACTACCTAGCTAACATGCTGGTCAGCAAGCTGACTTAACTAGGTGACATTACTTGCTAGTCAGCTGACTCAAATAGTTAGCTACCCTGCTAGGAATCTGGTTAGCAAATTGACTTAACTATTTAGCCAGCTGACTTAACTAGCTGTCTTAAACAGCTATCCAGCTGGCTAGTCAGGTGAATTAATTAGCTAGCTACCTAGCTAGCCAGCTGGGAAGCCAGCTGAATTATCTAGTTGACTTATCTAGCCAGCCAGCTGACTAGCCAGCTTACTTAACTAGCTTGCTATCT
>NW_007254692.1:1434-3043 GCF_000164805.1 Carlito syrichta | reverse complement strand
TGGTCCCACTCCTGTCTATCATGGCACTCCATTCAACAGGAATGTACTAGTATTGGAAATGTTATCACATTTGAAAAGGACAGTAGTTTTCAAATGCCTGATTATAACCCATGAGCAAGCTGTGTATTTAGTCAGTCATAACCTGCATCTAAAAAATGAAATAGAATGGAATAAAGTGCATCTATTACACATAATAAGGATAACAAAAGACAGACTTTTATTTCTGAACTATTCATATCTATCTACTGGATTACTCTGTAAAGTGTATTTTTACTTTTTACTCTGTATGAGTGCATGTTCAAAAATGGTTGAAAGCAACTGGTCAAGAGAATGAGCAAACTAATTGAGGTGTATCATTTCACTAACATGCCATATAATAGCTATTTAACTGTAACTTTATCTATCTATCTATCTATCTATCTATCTATCTATCTATCTATCTATCTAGCCCACTAAGCAAATCTCTAAAATGTTAGGTAAAATCAGTCAATTGTAAAAGACCTCTTACACTAGTTATTAATCTAATTCTTAAAAGTACAGAAAACAATATTATATATTGTTTATATGCATATGTAAATGTAGTAAAACTATAATCAAATGGAAAAAAAGACACTATTTTCAGAATAGCAGTAGTCTCCTAGGTGAGAGAGAGGAGGATAGGATGCATCTGCAATATTTGGTCTTGATAAACACAACTCCAAAAAGTAAGAGACCTTCGTTTTAATTCTAACTCTATTCCCTGATTGTTTTCCTCAAATTGGGTCATTTCATTGCTCTTGTCCTTGTTTCTTTCTGTATGAAATTAAAGATTATTATCAAAGAGTGATCAAAGTGTCGAGCTGGGAGACGGGGCAAGATGGCGACGGCATAGGTGAACTTGTGAGATTCTCTGAACGTGAGTTCCCCAAAAAGGCTATCACTTCGCTACCCCCATCCCCCAGCCCACCACCAACCGCGCTGGGGGCAGGCCCGGGAACTTCAGTCCCACGCAAGGCCAGATATTGCGCCCCCGCCCCACTGCTGCCGTTCTACTCGTGTGTGAAAGTCTCCGGTCCCAGCCCCCTCCAGATCCCTCCCCGGCTGCATTGTCTCCAGCCCGGGCACCCGGCATCAAGCCGCCGGTCACACAGGGAGGCTCTGGGCACCCGCCCCTCAGAGACGCTGGTTCCATTTCTGGCTGAAGTCCTCTGTTGGGTCCCAGCGCCACTCTCGCTGTCTAGAGCCTGCCCTTTGGAACTTTGGAGCTCTGGAACTCCGGGTCCACCCTGGCTGAGGCACTCAGCGTGAGACCCCAAATCAGAGGACCCAGACAAGCGGAGAAAAACAGATCTGCTTAAACTGCCTTGCCATTCTCCAGGAAGAGACTTCCATTGCCCTGCCCACCTAGCAACAAACTTTACCTCATTTCCTAAAGCCAGGTATTGCAGCGTGCGGGGAAGTTTTGGGTCCCTGCTCCCTCCAGCTCTCTCCCCGGCCGGCCGGCACCCGGCACCGCAGGTCGCACAGGGAAGCTCTGAGCACCCGCCCCCTCAGAGACACCGGGTTCATTACTGGCTGAATACTCTGTAGGGACCCAGTGCCACTCTCATCATTTACAGCCTGCCTTTTG
>NW_007254692.1:0-801 GCF_000164805.1 Carlito syrichta | reverse complement strand
CAAGGCTGCGGTGGCCAGGAGGGGCCACTGCACTCCAGTCTGGGTGACAGAGTGAGACTCCAACTCAAAAAGAAAAACGAAAAGAAAGAAAATTCTCAGCTAAGCACTCCACAAGGCATTTGACCCAGGGGATACTGACAAAAGTATCATTGGTGGCACAGAGATCAAGAGTTTTCAATCCAGAATGCTTACCATCAAATCACAGCTCTATGGTTTACTGTGTTAACAATTGAATATGTTTATTAATGTCTCTGTTCTCTCATCTGTTAATAGTTGATGGAAATAACAAATCTTACCTCATAAATTTTATTTTTAATAAGTATTAAATGAGTTAATATTTGTAACTTATCAAATCAAGACTGAGAACAATGCCTGATCCTTGAAAAGTGTTGTGTCTTTGTTTTTTTAATAAATTAAGCAAATATTCTAAATATCTATTCTACAAAGGGCATTCTTAGTGTGATTGAAGTAATTACAGTTAATTCTTGCAGTGGCATAAAAGCTTGTCAGTGACCAGCACTGACCAAGGGTGGGTTAGGACCCGCACCAGAGAATCAGGAGACGGCGAGAAGACCACTCGGAGGCAGTTCTTCTGGGAACAGTCTGATCAGGACTGAAGCCAATTTTATTCAAACTTTTTCCAACTTATATACCATTTTCTATACCCTCCAGCAGTGTGATAATCACTTGCTAGGGGCGTACAAGTTCCGTGCTTTACAAACCATGCATCACAAGACCATCACGAGACTTGCAAGTTTCGAGCAAACAATTCGAACTCCATGATGCCTGACGTGCTTCACA
>NW_007254691.1:4770-6435 GCF_000164805.1 Carlito syrichta | reverse complement strand
CCACCGAGCTCAGCTTGTGGTAATTTCTTAGAGCAGCCATAGGAAACTGACAGTTGGTGAGGCAGGAAAATGGAAGAGGCAGTTGTTTTTCCAATCATTCTGCCATGTCTTTCCAGTTCCCTATCAATATTGCCAGTGACCTGGCATCTTCAGAGCCCTCTGGGAAAACTACACTTCTTACTTGAAATTGGGTTACATCTTAGATAACATCAAGCATTTTCATTTGTGGTGGAACTTAAGCACTTTTTTTCTTATTTATTTTTCTTTAAGAGAGAAAACATGCAAATTCGTGAAGCGTTCTATATTTTTAAAAAAGAAACTAAAACATGATATATCAGTTTGCAGTTTTAACTTGATGTCAATTTGTGATCAGATATTTAAATAGCTGCAGGGACTCTAATTTTAAAAGAACTGTGCATGCTAACCTTTTATTTTTATTTATTTGTTTGTTTATTTATTTATTTTGAGTTGAAGTCTCACTCTGTCGCCCAGACTGGATTGCAGTGGCATGCTTCTGGCCACCGCAGCCTCGACCTGCTAGGCTTTGGCGACCCTTCGCCTCAGCCTTCCAAGTACCTGGAGCCACAGGCATGTACTACCACACCTGGCTAACTTTTTTTGATTTATTGTAGAGACGCGGTCTCTCCAAGTTGTCCAGGTGGGTCTTGAACCCGTGGGCTCAAGCAATCCATTCGCCTCGGCCTCCCAAAGTTCTTGGATCATAGGCTGAGCCACCGAGCCCAGCCAACCTTTTAAATGAAACTATTAACATCACTTTTTGATATATTCAATGGACTTTAAGTATTAGTGTCATTATAACAATATCCACTAATATTTGTTTTTAAAATTACATAAATGAATATATCTTTAAAAAATAAAAATTTTTCATCATTTATCTCACTAAACTCACAATTCACTGTATTGCAATATTTAATTACCAATATTTTATTCATTTTTCTATATTTATCTACATGTTATTTTGTTTCCTGTACTTTTGAGTAATTTATAAGTAATTTATAAAATATTTCTTCTATACATTACATAATTAGCTTGCATTTAATCAAAGCAATATAAATATATGACAAATTTGAAAATATATATTGTACCAAATTATTAAAATTTATGAAAAAAGTCTTGTACTCATGTAAATTCACTTTTTAAAAAATGTATGTGTGTTTGCATGAAAATGAATGACCACAACAGAAAAATTTCAGCATCAAATCAGTTATTATTTTTTATTTTGGAAATATAAACACTGAGAAAACTGGTTCATATAAAAATGACATTGATATACTATAGCTCCATGAATTAAAATTGTTTTGTTATAGTCATAGCACCAAATTATTTGAACTTCTTATCAGTTGTGTTCCAGAAAATATACAATAATCTATTATCAAAATTATTTTTTGATCTATTAATTAACAACTTAATTAGCTCCTATTTCATTTGTGTCAAAAGAAACAGATTGAGAACTACTGACTTACAAAAGGATTTGTTACCCAATTATTAGTCATTCTCTTTCTGTGTTCTGACATTGGCATTAGCACTAGCTTATACTCTGGGGTACTTTTGCCCAGCAAGATTCAGCCATGTCTTTCCTTGTAAAGAGGGAAATAGTTTTGAAAAGAGGAGTGAGAAAGGAATAAAACACTTTCTCAAGCAGAT
>NW_007254691.1:1039-3889 GCF_000164805.1 Carlito syrichta | reverse complement strand
TCATTCAGATACATATTTAGAAAATATAGAAAACTGAATTAAAGCAACTAGGATTGGTTTTCAGTTATAGCATTGCACGAAATTTGGCTGAATTTCTATTAGCCAGGTCAGTCTCAGTCTTGAGAGAAAAGGGAGAGAAGCTGTTGGAAAAGGGGACAGTGGGTAGGAAGCAGCCTCAGAAGCTCAGCTCACTGTCTGGTCACTGGTTTGTCCGAAGTCAGTCTTGCTCTGCCACTCACCATGGCTGAAATTGTCTACTGATTCAAAGGCAAGCTTGCAAGGTGAATCCCCTGTGTCAAGAGATGCTTATGTTAGCTCCTGCCCACTCCTCAGGCACACTTTATCATCTTCATGAATTTTTAGCTCAGTTGCTAAAAACACTATCCTGTTTGTTGTCAGACTGGTCTGCTGTTGCCAAGGACTTTCTTCTCCAGCCAAGTCAACTTTGGCCTCTAATATCTGCCAGATTATTTCTTTTGTTTTTCTTTATCTTTCTTCAAATCTGTCCTGCTTCCCCCACTTTGTAGAGAGTGCCTCCTAGATAACTAGTTCTGAATCACAGTACTCAGATCCCTCCATAGCTCTGAGTATAGCAGGCACTGAGTTTTTGTTTTATTTGTTCTTTTCCCCCCCTGTTTGTTCTAACTTCTGGGCTATGTCTTTCCTCCCTCTTAAGTTTGGAAGCATTTTTCCTCTATTAACACTACTAGATTTTTATATCAGGGCAGCATTCCACTATCAGGCAGCATGGACAGCTTAGCCTGAAAAGTAAATATTCACAGCTATAGTAATAAAATGGATTACTCTGTGTAAGGCATCAAATCCTTTTCATATGAATTTAAGTGTCTTTATTTCTATTTATAAATTACACAGAAAGATGAGTGAGTTTTTTTCTCCAGATCATACCTGCAGAAAATTGTGGAGGTGGGATAAAGCTATGGAGGTGTTGCAGCAAACCTAACCTCTATCCTATTTATTGTCCTTGGAAATAAGTAGACATCCATGGAGATAGCCAGGTGGACTTACTCACATAAGAATAAAGCTTATTTGTTGTTGGCTTCTTTGTGTATGGCAATTAAATTCAATCATTTTCTCCCTTTTTTATTTGATTATGAGTTGTGTAGGTATGGAGTTAATATGACAGGTATGTCTTTGATTCAGCCATGAATCAAAGACATAAAAGAAGGAAATTGCTACTCCTTAAACACATCAATATTGGCCCTGCCTCTCTTATCATTGCTTTCTGGGCTTCTCCTTGCCATACACAACTTCCTGCACTAACATCTTTACAGATTTCCAGCATCTTACCACATTGTCACTTAAAAGCATTCCTTACACTTATGAACATTTCATATACATGTTTTAGGTACCATATCCAGAATTATAGACATATGAATATAAGATTAAAATAGCATAGAGTACTCACTGAGACGGTTGGATGATTAAGCTTTTCTCAAATTTTAAGCCCATTGTACATCTGAGGAAATTCAAGTGCTTTTCAGGATTGTAAGGGCTCTGAAAATGGCAGGGAAAGGTTCTGAATGTGTTACCTGAACAAGGACACAGTTTCTCTCAGAGGCTCACCTAGCTCTTCACTTGCCTGTCCTCACACTCACTCACATCATCCTATCCTGTCTTTGCATATTTGTCAGTAGGCTAGTTACCTGTTGCTTCTGGGCAGGTGTAGTCTGCCCTAGGCAGTCTTCAATAAAGCTGATACTCCATGATGATTTCTGAGCCATCTGTGGCATGCCAGGGTGGAGGTTTGGCAGATCAGGCCCTGAAGCAAACAGAGGCATCAGAAACCAGCCCTTATCACATGCTCATCAGGGACATAACCCCTTAGGACATATTGTCACGGTGACCTACCCTCCCCAACAAGACTGTGTCCAAATCACCTTAGGGACTATTTGTTCTAGGACATATTTGATACATTGAAAGAGCAGGGTCTAGGAGGACACAAGCCCACACTGAAGAACAATATGGTCCTCATGTTCATTGCCTGAAGGTCATCCATGTAGTGCTTCTGTAAACCCTATTTTTGTAGGTACCAAATAAGCAGATGGAGATAATGATAATTCAAGACTAAAATTGTATTGAGGAAAGAAAACAAAGTAAGAAGGTTATGAACTAATAAATTCTGATTGGCTCTTTATACTACTAAATTGTTTGAAAAGGTGTGTATTTGTCAAACTCTGTCCTATTCTGCATCTTATCACTTTTGTGTGCTTATGCATGCAGGAGAAATGCTTCATCTTCCTTATATAAGTCTACAAGCTCCATGAGAGTAGTGCCTTTTCCTGCTCGCCTCTTTCTGACATCCCATTGCAAATAAAACCAGGTTGAGAGGTGCAAAGGGAAGACCTTAGGACAACTGAAGTAAGAATGGCCAGAATAGTAATTGTGGATTCACGATCCCAGCTCAGATATGTGTCTGTTTTTGACAATGTTGAGGTTTCCTTTCTATCACAACGCTGGTTTTCCTGCATTGACATTCATGCACAGGCTGTTTCCTTGCTTTTTGTTCTCCTGGTGCTGGCATAAATTGAATACTACCTCTTTGGGTGTGTACTAAGGCCCCTATCACTGGAAGTGTTCAAGCAGAGCTCAAATAACCTGTGTAGGATGCAATATTGGAGAAAGAGTATACTTCATTAAAACTAATTATTCTCTCCTCTCTGAAATAATGACTACTTGTTGTTACTGCAGAATCACACAGTTACAAGTAAGTACCTTGCAAAAGATTAAATGGTGCTAAAAGGAGTTGGATAAATACAGCTATCTCTGAGATTTTAGCCTAAAGGGGTTAGAAGAAGGATATGGTAACTCTCAGAAAACAAAGAGGAAGAA
>NW_007254691.1:0-888 GCF_000164805.1 Carlito syrichta | reverse complement strand
ATGTAAATAATACAGAATTTTTTTTTATCTCTCATGTAACCATGTAGTAGTGAACAGTCCACAGTTGACATGGCTTATAGGGCAGCTTGGTTTCACAGGGTGGTACAAGTCAAGGGGTTTCATCCTTTCATAAAGCTTCTATTGATAAACCATAGGCACTATTCTAGTTATCCATATCCCAGTCACCAGGAAAGCAGAAAAAGAATAACTGCTCTTTTTTTTTTTTTTGAGTTGGAGTCTCTCTCTGTCACCTGGACTGGAGTGCAGTGGCCACTCCCGGCCACCACAGCCTCGACCTGCTGGGCTCCGGTGATCCTTCTGCCTCAGTCTTCCAAGTAGCTGGAACTACATGCAAGCACTACAACGCCCGGCTAATTTTTTGATTTATTGTAGAGATGAGGTCTCACCAGGTTGCCCAGGTGGATCTCGAACCCGCAGGCTCAGGCAATCCACTCACCTCAGTCTCCTAAAGCATGGGATTACAGTCTGAGCCACCAAGCCTGGCTGAGAATAACTGTTTTTAATAGTGAGCTATAGAAGTTTTGCCTATCATTTCCATTTACATCTTACTGGTAAGAACTTAGTAATTTAGTCACACTTGCTCACAAAAGAAGCTAATAAATGTAGTAACTAATTGGTCATCTGTGTACTCTGCTGTAATTCCAGAGGGTTCTATTACTAAAATCACTGAGAGAATAGGTATTCTCAATTAGCAGTTTCATATATAGAAAATTATGATACTCTCATTTAAAATGGTTAAAATGATGCCTAGACAGGGTAAGTGATAATCACAGAATCACACATTAGTATGTGGTAAAAACAAAAACAAAATTCAGTTGCATTGATTCCAACTTTATTTTGAGATAATTATATATTCACATGCAATTA
>NW_007254690.1:1319-2390 GCF_000164805.1 Carlito syrichta | reverse complement strand
ATATAGGGACCCAGAAGCCCAGATTGCTGATGAACCTTGTCATGAGACCCTGTAGATTCCGGAAAATGAGAACTCCTAGAACAGGATATCCTTTCAATTCTCAGTAAGATGCCCTGATTTTTCCTGTCGATTTGGATTCCAAATTCAGTATATCAAAAGACAGAGGCCAGAATTCCTAGGTTCGTGGATTCCATGATTCCTGGTTACCACTAAAAGTATGTAGTAACCATTTGGGAAGTGCAAAACCCTTGTTACTTCTCAAAATAAAAAGAGACACGGAAGGGGAAGGATTACAGGGTTCACCTTAAGACCAGAGTTACATCCAAATATGGCAAGAAGATTCATTTTGTCCTGGAATCTGGCCTCAGTTGTTCTGAGGGACCTAACGGACTTGGATTGCCCAATACCATTTACAACTTTTAAGAGGACCAGAATGTTGCTGGAGTCCTGAAATGACCGATTCATTATATCCGAATGCTAAATTTCTCTGAAACATTTGGGGAGCTCGAAGATCTGTTTTTTATTTGTCCCATAGCAGACAACCTGGGATTTCTTTGGATTGAGGGTGGGTACAACAATGATTCTTTATTCGTACTTAGTTGGAGGCCATGTAGTGTCCTGTATGTGAGGACTCTCTTTCCCTTGATTCCTGTTTCGAAACCCTGATTCTTTTTAGCCCTTAGTAAGAAGTCATGTAGATTTTTTGATAGAGGAACCGTGAAAAACTGATTTTTTTCTCTTTTATTAGCTAGAGGCCATGTCGTTTTCTGTATATGAGGATTGCTATTACCCACATTCATGCTTCGAATCCCTGATTCTTCTTTAGCCGTCAGCAAGATGCCCTGTAGATTTTCGAGACTGAGGACTCCTATAACCCAGATTCCTTATTTGTTGGGAGCCAGACTTGGAGGCCCGCCTGATGACAAAGTCCAGGTGCGCTGAGGACCCCTGGCCACAAAGCGAGCCCAGGCAGTTGAGGCCCTTCTGTCTTCCATCTTTGCTGTTGATACAGCTGAAGAAATTCTGTGCAGTCATGAAAGAAGATGGCATGTTTATGCGAAGAATCACAGC
>NW_007254690.1:0-318 GCF_000164805.1 Carlito syrichta | reverse complement strand
CTGTGTATTTTCCTGTATATTAGGACTCTCATTAGATACATCCTGCTTCGAAGTTCTGATTCTTTTTATAACTTTCCAAGATGCTTTGTAAATTCTTGCTTCATTCTCAGCTAGATGCCAAGAATTTCAATAATGGGAGTCCTCATATACAGAACACTAAACGACCTGTTGCTACGGAAGAATAAGGAATCTTGTTTACACGAGGCCTCCATTCCAAAAACATACAGACCACCTTGCTAAATTTTACAGAGCATCTTGGAAAGTTATAAAAAGAATCAGAGTTTCGAAGCAGGATGTATTTCATGAGAGTCCTAATAT
>NW_007254689.1:2051-2386 GCF_000164805.1 Carlito syrichta | reverse complement strand
CTAGCCACTCGTCTAGTCAGCTGACTTAAGTAGCAAGATACCTAGCTACTCAGATAGACAACCAGCTGACTGAACTGGGTGGCTTAACTAGCCAGCCAGCGGAATAGACAGCTGACTTAATTATCTAGCTACCTAGCTAGCCAGCTGGCTAGCCAGTTGACTTAACTAGGTGACAACCAGATAGCCAGCTGGCTAGCAGGCTAACGTAACTACCTAGCTACCTAGCTAGCAAGCTAGATAGCTGACTTAACTGCCTAGCTACCTTGCTAACCAGCTGGCTAGTGAGCTGACAAAACTAGGTTAATAAACTATCTAGCTAACTGGTTAGCCAGCTT
>NW_007254689.1:0-389 GCF_000164805.1 Carlito syrichta | reverse complement strand
GTGACATTACATAAGGATTGGAATTTTAAGGCGGGGCATCCTATACATAACCCCTGGCCGGTCACTGATTGGAGGGAGAGACCTTGTGTCGCTGGCTGCCATCTACAGGAGTTGGAGTTAAGTGCAGTTGTGATTTCTTATCATTGCAATCCCTTCATAATATGGGGGATGAAGGTTATAGCACAACCAGCAGGACTGAGTTAATTCCGGCCAGTTGGTATTTAGGGATGTATAAGCTTGGGTAAGTAAGTTCCAGAAGGGATGCATGGGAGGCCTATATATTAGCTATGAGTTAGACTTATTTAAAGGATTTACCCATTCAGGTGAGTTTGTTGTTTTTGCAGGATTGGGATTAGTGCGTGGCGACAGCAGTTTTGGGTTTGGAAAAA
>NW_007254688.1:3988-9743 GCF_000164805.1 Carlito syrichta | reverse complement strand
TGGAATACATCTTATAGGATTCCCAAGTTCTTGGCAGGCTAAAATTACATGGGAAAATGTACCCACTGTCACTTGTAGAAAAGAAAATTTTCCAAAACTTTGGAAATGTGTAACATCCATTTGCCACAAAACATTAGGTTTTAATCCATGGGTATTAACTCCTTAGGGGATGGGGTTATTAGAAGTAGGACACAAAGTACAATTTTTTATGATTTATCTAGCCATTTCTCTTGCAATGTGAAAGTGGTGCCTTAAAGATGCAGCGTTTTGGTGATGAATTTTATGGGACTGCTGAGCTTGATTGACTAAAGAACCTACAAGGAGAGGGCACATGACCAATTATATCAAGGCATCTGCTAATTGATTACCTTGATGTAGAGGTCCAGGGAGTCCTGAATGAAATCTAATATGACCTATGAAAAATGGTTGGTTTCTAACAATTATTAGTTGCTGTAATTGGATAAGTAAATCAAGAATAGCTCCCTTATTTTTTTTTTTTTTGAGTTGGAGTCTCACTCTGTCACCCAGACTGGAGTGCAGTGGCCGCTCCCGGCCACCTCAGCCTCGACCTGCTGGACTCTGGCGATTCTTCCACCTCAGCCTTCCAAGTAGCCAGAATTACAGGCATGTGCTACCACACCCGGCTGATTTTTTAATTTATTGTAGAGATGAGGTCTTGCTGCCCAGATGGATCTTGAGCCTGCGGGCTCAGGCAATCCACTCACCTCAGCCTCCCAAAGGCGTGGGATTACAGGTTTAGCCACCGAGCCTGCCCTAGTTCCCTTATTAATAGGAATAGTGGCTTTTTAAAATATGAGACAACAGCTCTTTTATATAACAGCAATCAGCATAGAAAGACAATTTTCTCCTCTTAAGTCAAGATGGTCACAAATCCCATTTCCTCCTTCCATGGCGACACTTGCCAGAGTTCAATTGGCACCAAGGTGCAAATCAAAATTATCTGGATATTTTTCATGTTACCTAGCTGCTTCTTCTTTAAGCTTTCCTTATCTTCAGAGGGTAGAGGATCATCATCAACAGGGGCAGTGGCTAATATTACCTGGGAAGGAAGAGGGATTTGTAAGGGAATTCTTTCACCTGGTTCCTATTTTACCCTAATAGTCATTAAATCAATCTCAAGTTGTGGATCTATGACATCTCTAATTATATTCCATAATGCAAAAGTATCTACAGGCACTCATTTCGGACTGTGGAGAGTGTAATAAAGTTTCAATTTTTGCCCAAACTTTGTCCCTGTTTATAAATTAATGATGCCTTCTTCAGGGAAACAGGATTACTGTTCTTGCACAAAATGGAGAAAACAAGATAATCTTGTAGAGGAAATTTTGATTCCTCTTTTAGAAAGCATATGCATGAAAATACTTATGAATAATTTTTTTTTCTTTAAATTGACTCTGACCCATGTTCATATCACGGCTCTAAAACTACTTACCCTTCACACCTTTGCTCCACTGAGGCGTCTGCATCCCCCTAAGCAAGGTTTTATTCGTTCAGATTAAAGTAAGGTTTAATTTTCAGTTCTCTGTTCAGGCACCACTTGCTGGAGTCCCACTCCAGCAAGTCAGGGTTTCCTGAAGGAGGAACAGCATTGGCATAGGAGAAAACTTTGACACGGACTCTGATGTATTTCAGGGCAGATGCCCATTTATTTTTTCTTTTGAAGTTCCTTTTATACTTTAAGTTTCATAAATTTTGGCCTTCACACTGAGACGTATTTATTTTGTTTTAAACATTGTTCTAACGGCGGTGAAATACTGTCTGTCTTCCCTCAAATTTGTGACAATGTATCCACTAATAGAATCTATAAAACATGTAAGTTTTCAAAACGTGTTTTCTGTAACTATTAACCGTAACCATCTAATCTTTTAACAACTTAATGCCTAACTTATGTTTTCCTAACTTTTTAATTTTTCTAAATGCAATTTCAAAGCCTTTTCTACTATTTCAAATTTTCCATACTAATCATCTACTCTAAAATTCAAAAAGTTTGTGCATACTGCAAATTATAGTGCAATTCATCTGTTTTCTTGGATAAATGGCCACACCTAAAATTAAAACACTAGTAATCATCACAACCTTTTCATTATGCTAAAAATACCTATATAACACTTTACAATTAGCAAAATAAAAAAAAATCCCCAAGTTCTCTATGTAGCAACCAACTTAAAAAAACTAAAATTAATAACCTTATTATGATGCCAAACATGATGTTTATAATTTGCGTCTATAGTCCCCTAACAGAGATAAAGTGAGCACTGATGCACATTCAACCCAAGGCTCCTAGGGGTAAGAGAGTGCCACCCGCTCTTTTTAATCATTGTTGCATGTTCAAGCACCAAAAGGGCGGGGACAGAGAAACTCAAGTGGAGGGTCGTATCTCAGCAGAAATATTTCCATTTCACCAATTCCTTGCTTCTGCTAATAGATTCTTTTTCTTTCTTTTTTTTTTTTTGAGTTGGGGTCTCACTCTGTCGCCCAGACTGGAGTGCAGTGGCCGCTTCTGGCCACTGCAGCCTCTCCTGCTGGGCTCCTGTGATCCTTCCGCCTCAGCCTTCCAAGTAGCCAGAATTACAGGCATGCGCTACCACACCTGGCTGATTTTTTTATTTATTTTAGAGATGAGGTCTCGCGGCCCAGGCAGGTCTCGAACCCGTGGGCTCAGGCTATCCACCCTCAGCCTCCCAAAGGTGTAGGATTACAGGCTGAGCCACCGAGCCCGGCTAATAGATTCTTTTAAGGGACTACTATTGTTTTCATCTCCCAACTCTCCGGATACTGTGGGTGAACATAACAAGATGAGTAGTAGAAACATAACAAGATGAGTAGCTGCCCAGAGTTGCCCTGCAACGTGGGGTTTTTGGCCTTCCAGACCCTGTCAATGCAAAGGCCTCTGAGGTTGGCTCCTGACACCAAGTCATCAGAAGGGAGCGGGCTTCGTGGTGGACCCTGAGGGGTTTGGAAGCAGGGTGCGGTGGCTCATTCCTGTCAGTGTCCTGGGACACTGAGGTGAGAGGATAGCATGAGCCCCTGGGTTTGAGACCAACCTGCGCACCTTGGCGAGACCTTGTCTCTACAAGAAGCCAAAATATCACCTGAGCGTTGTGGTGTTTTCTGTCATTCTGGCCACTCAGGAAGGTACAGCTGGGGGATCACCAGAGACCAATTGGTGAAGGCCATGAAGGCTGAGAGCAGGCCACTGAATTCTGGCCTGGGCGACAGAGCAGGACTCTGACTCAGGATAAAAATACTAACAACCACCACCACAACAACTGGCCAGGCTCAGGGACTCAGCATGGTATCCTGGCCCTTCAGAACTCCAGGCAACTGGACAGCCAGAGACTGCTTTTCCAAACCAGTCTGGGACATGGGGAAAGACTTTGTCTCAGCTATAAAATAAATCCAAAGATTAGCCAGGTATGGTGGTGCAGGCCTATGGTTCCAGTCACTCGGGGGCCGAGGTGGGATGATCGTCTGAAACTGATGGGTGTTGTCCGCAGTGGCCATGAGTCAACCCCTGCACTCTGGTCTGGGTGACAGAACGGAATTATAATGCAAATAATTATAATCCCCATCACCACCACCCCTGCCACCCAGTGTGAGAAGTCACCCTCAAGGATGGGAGAGGAAAAGGCACTTTCCTGCCTGACATTGCAAGAGGGTTCAAAGTTGGCAACTGGGCTTGTCCAACCCATGCCTTCCGTTACATGCCCCAGAAGGCCTGCCTACACCCTCCACACTCGGGACTCACAGCAAAGACGTGTGTTAGCTGATGAAACAATCGGCCCCGAGCTAGGGCGACAGTCGGGAACAGAGCTATCGATGCAGTCTGGCAATCCCACAGCCAGCCCAGGTTTCAGTCGCCCTGTCTGCCAACTTTGGGTAGGGATGTGGGACACTTCCTCTCCCAATCACTTCATCATCCCCTGCCCACGTGGACCTTTCCCTGGGGAGCCATGGTCTCCCATCCCAACACAGGTGGGAGGTGCCTTTTTGTACATCAGTGTCTCTGTTGCCTGGGCTAGGGTGTGGTGGCACAATCGTGGCTCATGGGGCCTGAACCTGCAGGACTCAGTCATTCCTCCAGCCTCAGTTCCAAATCAGCTGGGTCTCTGGGGGCCATCACTCCTGTCTAGAATTTGAGGACCTCTTGCCGAGATGGGATCTGGCCATGTCGCCTGGCCTGCTGCTGACACCTGGGCTCAAGAAGCCTCTCGCCTCAGCATCCCATGGTGTGGGGCTGACTTCTGTGAGCCATGGTGCCCTGCCTGGACTCCCATCTTTTTTCGCCGGTAGTGACACAAAGGAGTGCCCTGGAAAGGAGGCCACCATGTTCCCTGTAGCCGGGAGAGTGGGCATTGCCACGCGTGACTCCAGTGTTTGCATTCTGGGTAGTGATGTAATGTCACTACGTGACCGAGGTTGATCTCTAACTTCCAGTCTCCAGCGGTTCCCAGACTGGGCCACCCGAAACCACATCCCGATTGTCTGCTGATCCACCATCTTTCGGGAGCTCTAAGCCCATGTCTGGGGCTTACTTCCCAAATGATCTCTGTCTATTAAGGATGATCCCAACTTCATACATAAATGGATGATCTTCTTTTCTTTCCTTTTGTTTTTGAGTCCGATTCCCACTCCATCACCCAGGCTGGAGGGGGGTGGCTTGCTCGCGGCAAGCAAAACTTCAGCCTGCTGGGCTCCAGCAAGCCTTCTTCCCCAGGCCTTCTGAGAAGCCAGAACAACAGGCGCACACCAACTCGTCCAGCTCATTTCAGATGGAGGGTAGAGACAAGGTCTCACCGAGATGTCCAGGCACATCTTGGAACTGCGAGCTCATTCCAGCCATTGGCTTTGGCCTCCCAAAACACTGGGATGATGAGGTTGAGTGCCCAAGTCTGGCCTCAATCCTTTGTTGAAAACAAATCAGAAAGCCGGGCGTGGTGACCCATACCTGGGATCCCAGTGCTCTGGGAGGCCAAATTGGCAGGATGGCTGTAGCCCAGGAGCTCAAGGCCAGCCTAGGGCATGCAGGGAGACCCTGTCTGTGCACCCATCCAAACAGGCGCCTGGGGTCGAGGTCCCCATTGTCCCAGCCACTCCAGAGGTTGAGGAGGGAAGATTGCCAGTGCCCACCATTTAGAAGCTGGTGGAGAACAGCGGTCATGTTCCCAGGCCTTGGCCTTAGCGACAGAACCAGACCCTGGCCCCAAAAACATCAGAATTGTACACAGATTCTCAACTGCACATGGTGTGTTCAACTGGCAACTGGATTTAGAACCAGAAAAAATGATTCTGGGTGTGAAGCAATGTCCCCGGTTGAGGGATGTGTTCCTGGCATTTCTTTACGAAGGACTTCTTTGCTGAGTCTAAGGGCCAGCCTGTCTGGGGCATATTACTCACCTCAGAAGGAGAGCTCGGAGGAACCCAGCCAGGGACACTTGGGAACTCCTGCACCAAAGTGGGGACAGGCACTGCGGGGGTTGGGTTGGAAGGTGCCGAGTTTGGGGGACCGCCACATGTGGGGGGGGCAGAGGGAAAGGATTGAGGGCAGAAGGTTTGCCAGAGAATAGATTTTTTCTTTTTTTTCCTTTCTTTCTACCTTCCTTTCTTTCTACTTTCCTTCCTTCCTTCCTTCCTTGCTTCTTTCTTTGCTTCTTTCTTTCTTTCTTTCTTTCTTTCTTTCTTTCTTTCTTTCTTTCTTTCTCTCTTTCTTTCTCTCTCTCTCTCTCTCTCTCTC
>NW_007254688.1:1102-3436 GCF_000164805.1 Carlito syrichta | reverse complement strand
TAGGATGACTCCTGCCTCCCTCTCCTGGCTTCTGGGTCATCAGAAGGGAGCAGGCCTTGTGGTGGGCCCCCAAAAGGGGAGTGGAGGCTGGGCACAGGGGATCACACCTGTCAACCGCACACTTTGGGAGGCTGATGTGAGGTTGGCCTGAGGTCCATGTGCAAGACCAGTCCGGGCACCTTGGCGTGAACTCGTCTCTACAAGAAGCCAAAAAAATGAGCCGAGTGTGGTGGCAAACACCTGTCATTCCCTGCTACGGCCTGGGCTACAGAGCAGGACTCCAACTTAGATTAATAATACCAATCACTGCCACCACCACCACAACCACAGGCAGGGCTCAGGGGCTCATCCTGTCACCCTGGCCCTTTGGATTACCAGGCAAGTGGATGGCCTGAGGCTGCCGGATCAACAGCAGCCCGGGACATGGGGCAAAACCTCGACTTCACCATCAAAAATAAATCCAAAGATTAATTGGGTGTGGTGGCGCAGGCCTGTGGTTCCAGCCACTCAGTGTCCGAGGCAGGAGGAATGTCTGAGCCAGGCAGGTGGAGTACGCAGAGGCAGTGAGTGTGCTCCTGCAATCTGACCTGAGCGACAGAGTGGTATTCAGACTCCAAATAATAATAATCACCATTACCACCACCACCACCATCCCTGCCACCCAACGTGACTAGACACCCTCAGGGATGGGAGAGGAAAGGGCACTTTCTGGCCTGTCATTCGTGGTAGGTTTCAAAGGTGGTCACCACGCAGGTCCATCCCATGCCATTGGCCACACACCACAGAAGACCTTCCACACTGGTGTTCCATGGCAAAGACGCATGTGAGCTCATGGAACAGATGGCCATGAGCTAGGACCATCATCGGGCACACAGCATTCAAGGTAGTCCGGCAATGAGATGGCCAGCCCAGGTTCCTGTCGACCTGTCTGCCACCTTCAGGCAGGGTGAGGTTCTTTCCTCTACCGATGTCTTCATTGTCCCTTGCCCATGTGGACATTTCCTGTTGCTGGAGTCTCCATCAGATGGTCTGAGGCACAGCGGCATGATCATGGATCCTGGGACCTCGACCTGTGGGGCTAAGGCAGTCCTCTCATCTTGGACCCCGAGTATCTGGGACTCTGGGGACCACCACTCCAGACTCGATTTTGGGGACCTCTCACTGAGACAAGGTCTGGTCACTTCACCTGGGCTCAACTCTGACTCCTGGGCTCAGGCAGACTCCCACTTCGACCCCCAGGGCGTGGGGCTCACAACCGTGAGCAACAGTGCCTGGGCTGAACTTGTACATACTGTCTGTGGGGGCAATGCAAAGGAATGCCCCTGTACTGAGGCCACTGCGTTCCATGTAACCGGGACCATGGGCACCACCACGCGTGACTCCACTGTTTGTGTTCCAGTTAGCAATGAGGTGTCGCTACATCACCCAGGCTGATCTCGAAACCTCAATGCCCAGCAGTCCTCCACCTTGGCCTCCCAAAGATACAGTCTGATGGTCTGCCAATCCACCATCTTTCAGGAACTCTAGGCCCAATCTGGGACTTCCTTTCCAAATATTCTCTATTCACGATGATCCCAACTCCATACACAAATGGAAGCTCTTCTTTTTTTATCATTTTTTCCTTTTTTCGTTGCATTGGAATCTCACTCCATCAGCCAGGCTGGAGGGCGGTGGCTCGCTCCTGCAAACCGCAGACTTGGCCTGCTGGGCTCTGGTAAGATTTTCCATAGCCTTTCGAGAAGCCAAAATGACAGACATGTGACACAACACCAGGATCATTTGGGATGAAGTGTATAAACAAAGTCTCGCCGAGTTGTGGGGGCAGGTTTGGCCAGTGGGCTTGGGGCAGCCGCTGCCTTGGCCTCCCAAAGCGCTGGGATGACGAAGCTAAGCCCCTGAGCCTGGCCTCAATCCTTTGTCCAAAACAAACCAGAAGGCCTGGCGCAGCAGCCCACACATGGAATCCCAAGTCTCTAGGAGCCCAAGGCGGGAGGATGGTTGGAACCCAAGAGACCAAGGCCAACCCAGGCCACACAGGGAGACCCCGTCTCCACAGTCATCCAAACAGAGGGTCAGGTGTTGAGGTGCCCGTCATCTCATCCACTCTCTAGTCTGAGGCATTAGGATTGATGGAGCCTGCGAATTCGAGGCTGGCGGTGAACAACGGTCGTGTCCCCAGGAGCCAGCCTGTGCCACAGAGCCATACCCTGTCTCCAAAAACATCAGAATTGTACAGATTCTCAACTGTGCGTGTTTTTTTCCACAGGACAACTGGCTTTAGAGCCAGAAAAAATGGGATTCGGGGAAAGAAATGTCCACGGGTGATGGATGTGT
>NW_007254688.1:0-573 GCF_000164805.1 Carlito syrichta | reverse complement strand
CCCCAAGTGGCGAGGAGACAGCCATGAGTTGCCCTGATGTCCACACCCCTTCCAAAGTTTTGAAAGTCACGTCCTTCCTTTCCCTGAGGCAGCCCCTGGGAGGAGTGAGCAGGTCTACCCTGGGGAACAGGCAGGCAGTGGTGTGGGCATCCCCACAGAGACAAAGCCCTGCACCAGGCACTTCCCTGGGGGTTTTGGAGAGCGATTCCATATGCCCTCTCCAGGGTCCCGGGTCATCGAAAGGGAGCTGGCCTTGTGTTTGGACCCTAAGAAGGTTGTGGAGACCAGGCACGGGGGCTCATGCCTGTCATCCAGGCACTCTGGGAGGCCAAGGTGAGAGGAAGGCCTGAGCCACCGGGTCCAAGTCCAGCCTGGGCACCTTGGAGAGAGCTTATCTCTACAAGAAGTCAAAAAATGAGCTGAGCGTGGTGGTGCATGCCTGTCATTCTGTACACATGGGAGGCTGCAGCAGAAGAATCACTAGAATCCTGCTGGTGGAGGTTGAGGTGGCCAAGAGCAGGCCTCTGCACTCCTGCCTGGGTGACAGAGCGGGACTCTGACTCAGAATAATAA
>NW_007254687.1:2921-3744 GCF_000164805.1 Carlito syrichta | reverse complement strand
CTGTCTAGCCATCTGAGTTAAGTAGCTTTTTAACTAGCTAGCGATCTGGCCATCCAACTGACTTAACTAGGTAACTTAACTACGTAGCCAGATGGCTAGCCAGCTGATGTACCTAGATAGTTACCATGATCGGCATTTGGCTAGTCAGCTGACTTAACAAACTGACTTAACTAGCTAGCCAGCTGATTTAACTACCTGACAACTATATAGTTACCTCGCTTGCCATCTGATATAACTAGCTGACTCAACAAGCTAGCAACCTAGCTAACCAGCGGCTGCCCAGCTGACATAACTTGCTGATTTAACCAGCTATCCAGCTGGCTAGCCAGTTGAATTAACTAACGGACTTAACTAACTAGACAGCTGACTGGCCAACTGAATTATCTAGCTGACTTCACCAGCTAGCCAGCTGGCTATCCAACTGATTAAACATGCTAGCTCCCTAGCTAGCCAGCTGGGAAGCCAGCTGAATTAATTACCTGACATAAGAAACAAGACAGCTGGCTAGCCAGCTGATTCAACTAGATGACATAACTCGTTAGGCAGTTGGCTAGACAACAAACGTTAACTAGCTCTCTACCTTGCTAGCTAGTTGGCTAGCCAGATGACAACTTGGTGATGTAATTAGCTGGATTGCTGGCTAGCCAACTGACATAACTAGGTCACTACCTAGCTAGGCAGCGTCAAATCAGCTGACAACTAGCTGACTTAAACAGCTGGCCTGCTTGCTAGAATTAACCAGGTTGAGATATATCTGACAGCTGGCTAGCAAGCTGACTTAACAAGTCGACTTAACTAAGTAGCCAGCTGTCTACCCAGCTGA
>NW_007254687.1:0-2014 GCF_000164805.1 Carlito syrichta | reverse complement strand
AAGGTAGTCAGCTGGTTTAATTAGCTAGCTTAAATTACTAGCTGCCTTAGCTAGATATATTGGTAGCCACTGACTTAACTAGCTGACATAACTAGTTAGCTAGCTGACATAACTAGCTGTCTTATGTAACTCGTGTACTAGCTAGACAGCTGAATTAACTAGTTGAATTAACTAGCTTGCTACCTAGTTGGCTAGCTAACATATAGTTAGCCAACTAGCGAGGTACCTAGCAAGCCAGCTGACTTAAATAGTTATCTAACAAGATAGCTACCTAGCTAAAATGATGAATCAAATAGTTAGCGGCCTAGCTAGCTTGCTGACTTAACCAGCTAGCTAATTAGTAAGCTTACTCCTAGCTAACATGTTAGCTAGTTGATTTAATCATCTGACTTAACGAGTTGGTTAGCAAGTTAGCTAACTGTTTTAAGTAGTTGGTAATCGAGTTAACTACCTAACTTAACTAGTTGGTTATCGAGTTAGCAAGGTGAATTAACTTGTGGACTGACAAGTCGGCCGACTACTTAGATTGTTTAACACGTTGGATGCCTACTCGGCCGACATGTTAGCTGGCTTAACAAGTCGATGACTACTCAGCTGACTAGTTAGCTGGGTTAAAAAGATGACTGACAAGTTGGCCCAGCAATTGGCAATGTTAACTAGCAGCCTGCTTGTTTGCTGACCTAACTAGTCGACCTACTAGTTGGCTCACAAGTAAGCTGACCTAAGTAGTCGGTCGACAAGTTAGCTGTGCTAACTTTCTGGCTGATAAGTTGGTTGAATAGTCAGACAATGGTTTAGCTCACTTTACTAGCTCGACGGCTATTTGGCAGACTGGTTACCTGACAACTTGTCGGCCTGCATGTGAGTCAACAGGTGAGCTGACTTAACTAGTCAGCTGGAGAGTGCACCGATTGGTCAGCTGACTTAACTAGTCAGATGGGGATTGAGCTGACTCATCAGCTGAATTTAGTCAGCTGGTGAGTGAGCCAACTGGTTAGAATACTTAACTGTTCGACCATTGAGTGACCAGACCGGTGAGCCGAATTAACTAGCTGGCTGTCGAGTGAGCCAATGGGGAAGAGGAGTTAACTAGTCAGCCTGTGAGAGAGCCATTGGTGAGCTGACTTAACTAGTCGGCTAGTGAGCAAGCAGACTAGATGGCTGTCCTGTTGGCCTGCGAGCAAGCTGACGTGTTAGCTGAACTTTTGCCTGGTGAGTGAGCCAACTAGTTTGCTGATTGGTTGGCAGGTGAGCGAGCAGACTAGTGAGCTGCCCCGATGGAAAGAGAACGTGGCTACTAGTTAGCTGACCAGCTTGCTGAGTTTCTAGCCCACTTGTTAGCTAAGTAACTAGCTGGCCAGCAGGCCATCTCTCTTAACTAGCTGACTCAACTAGCTAGCCAGCGGGTTAGCCAGCAGACTTAGCTAGCTACCTACCTAGTCAGGGGGCTCGCCAGTTGACTTACCTAGCTGATGTAACAGGCTAGATAGCTGGCTAGCCAGCTGACTTAACTAGCTGGCTACCTAGATTGAAAGATGGCTAGCCACTTAAATTAACTAGCTGACTTTACCAGCTATGCAGCTGGCTAGCCAGATGACTCAACTAGGTGACTTAATGCATTAGCCAGCTGGCTAGCCATTTGACTTAACTAGCTGACATCACTAGCTAGCTAGGTGGCTAGCCAGCTTATTTAACTAGCTAGCTACCTACGTATCATGCTGGCTTGCCATCTGACTTAACTAGCTTAAGAAAGAAGTAGCCAGCTGGTTAGCCAGCAGACTTATCTAGCTAGCTCTTCTGCTAGGCAGCTGGCTAGCCAGCTGACTTAACTAACTAGGTTGCTGACTTAATCAGCTGAGTTAACTAGGCATACCTAGACAGCTGATATAACTAACTGATTTAACTAGCTAGCTACTTAACTAGCTATCATATAGCTGATTGACTTAACTAGCTCTCTTAACTAGCTAGCTCACTGACATATCTAGCTGACTTAACTAACTAGCTTCCACGATAA
>NW_007254686.1:727-3637 GCF_000164805.1 Carlito syrichta | reverse complement strand
TTTATTCCTATAAAGGTTTGATATTTTCATTCAATTCACAGAAGTTAAAGCAAAACTTTGTAAGTTAATTTTGTTGAAGGTGAAATGAACTTATATTAACTACAAATGTTATAAATTCAGTGAAAACATTCAACATTGTTGATCAAATCATTTGTTTTTTGGGGAAGTAAACAAACATATTTTGTAGAGCACAGGATTATAGTAAAAGCAAGGTACTCATTCAACTAAAATTTGTTCTTTGGGATTGGTTGTGATGCGATATTCTTTGTAATAGAAGTTGAAATTCTGGCCTTTTATGGTGGCTCACACCTGTAATTCCCACATTTAGGGAGGCTGAGGCAAGAGAATTACCTGAGCCCAGGAGTTCGAGGCCAGCCTGGGCAACATGGCAAGATCTTGTCTCTACAATAAATAAATAAAAAATAGCCTGTGTGGTGGCCCATATCAGTATCACCAGCAGGTCAAGCCTGCGATAGCCATAATCATGCCACTACACTCAGCCCTGGAGACAGAGTGATTCTGACTCAGAATAAAAAAGAAAGAAACTGAAATTTTACCAAAGTAGAAGCTGTAGTTTTAAAAATTTATAAATATTTAAATACATAAACAGGAAACTACATATTTTTGTGATGTAGCTAAATTTGAATTTCATAAAAGTATCATAACATGGTGGCATATGTATTTTCTTTTTACTGCTTATTATCAAATACATTTTAGAAATGTTTAAATCTTTGGAGAATTTATTTGTAAACCATCTTGTTTAATTGTAATGATATAGAAACTTCATCTAAACAAGTCTTAAATCTTGATTGCATTTTTTATCAAATTAAGTTGAAAACTTCCTGCACCACCCCTTCCTCCTGCAGCGTCTAAGGGTTTCATTTGCTCTGTGTCTTGTAAGCACTTGGTGTTGTCTGTTTTAAGCTTTAGTCACTCTAATTGGTTTGCAGTGACATTTAATTATGGTTTTAATTTGCATTTTCCTAAAGACTAATGATGCTGAGCATATTATCTTGAACTTATTTGCCATTTGTGTATTTACTTTAGTGAAGATTTTGTTTACATATTTTGCTTAATTGTTTTGTTTTGTTTTGTTTTGTTTTTGAGTCGCAGTCCCACTCTGTTGCCCAACCTGGAGTGCAGTGACACAATCATGGCTGCTATAGCCTCAACTTGCTGGGCTTAGTTGATCCTTCCACCTCAGCCTTCCAAGCAGTTGGGACTATAGGAGTGCACCACCACACCCAGCTAATTTCTTGATTTATTCTAGAGACAAGGTTCTACCATGTTGCCCAGGCTGGTCTTGAACACTTGGGCTCAATCAATCCTCTTACTTTGGCCTCCAAAAGAGCTGGGATTACAGGTGTGAGCCACTGCACCTAGCCATCGCCTAATATTTAAAAACCAAGTTATTTCTGATTATTAAGTTTTGAGTTTTTGAAAATATAAATTCTAGATACAAGTCTTTTGAGGGAAATGGAATTTGTTTTAAAAAACTATTTATAGATAATATGTATTTATTTGATTCTATTCAGAGGGCTAGTTTTCAATATTTAACTAGCATAAATACCTCAACCTACTTATTTATTAGTAATTCAAAATCCTGACTCTTTCTTCCTTTTTCTTTTTGAGTTGGAGTCTCACTCTGTCACCCAGACTGGAGTGCAGTGGCACGCTCCTGGTCACTGCAGCCTCGACCTGCTGGTGTCTAGTGATCCTTCTGCCTCAGCCTTTCAGTAGCTGGAACCACAGGTGCATGCTACCATTCCTGGCTGTTTTTTTATTTATTGTAGAGATGAGGTCTCACCAAGTTGCCCTGGAGGGTTTTGAACCCGTAGGTTCAGGCAATCCACTCGCCGTGGCTGCGCAAAGTGCTGGGATTACAGGCTGAGCCACGGAGCCTGGCCTCTTTCTTTCAATCAACTAACCACTCAGTGAATTTCTTCATTGATTTATGTTCCTTTCCCTGACAAGTTAATAGACTTGGATTTATCAGCAACAACAAATCTGGTAGGGTTTTTGAAAAATTGTTGGACAGTTTTAATCTTGACTGTCACTTCCCAACCCGGCTGCCCTGGACATGTTACTTTATCTCCCAGAGTCTCAATTTACCTCACTGTAAAATAAAAATTTGTGAAGATTAAATAAGATGCATATAAAGTGCTCAGTTAGAGCAGTTAGAGCCTCGTACATAGAAAGTTTAATTAATCTCTCTCTCTCTCTCTCTCTCTCTCTCTCTCTCTCTCTGGTGTATATAATATTAGTTTTGGCTGCTTTTCTATATATTTCCTTTTTTTTCGAGTCAGAGTCTCACTTTGTTGTTCAGGCTGGAGTGCAGTGGTGCAGTCATGATTCACTATAGCCTCATGGTTCACTGCTGGGCTCAAGTAATCTTCCCACCACAGCCTCCCAAGTAGATTAGACTACAGGTTCACATCACCACACACGGCTAATTTTTTTTTTTCATTAATCTGTATTTTTTATTATGGTTTTGTGGGGTACAATTTTTTATTTTTTATAGAGACTGGATCTTGCTATATTGCTTAGGCTGGTCTTTAACTCTCAGGTTCAAGCAATTCTCCCATTTTGGTCTCCCAAAGTACTAGGATTGTAGGCATGAACCACCATGCCTTGTCTTCATATATATTTAATTTCACAAGTTAGTGAATGAATAGTGAAATTTTAGAAAAATAGTTAAACTGATGGAAAAGTCAAATGTTCAATAATGAAGGTATCACAGTTTTCTAGCATTCTAGTATTATAGTTCTGCAGTGAGCTGTTTAGGAAGTCAGGAAATTGACTTGTCAATCTGTGATGGACAACTGCATGAGGTGCTTTCTTACTAAACTTGATTAGAGCTACAGCTATGGATGGGAAGAGGCCAGAGACAGTGATTAGAGCCCATAAAAG
>NW_007254686.1:0-707 GCF_000164805.1 Carlito syrichta | reverse complement strand
CTTTGAAGAATAAATTTTTGTCTTTGACAGTATTATTTTTTACAGTATTTAAGCATATCATTTGAGTTTGTAAGGTAATATAGGGACATTTAAAAAATAGTTAATTCATGAAAAGAAAAAGCCTCTAGTAGACTAATTTCAAGATTTATTCTTGGTAGGGCCATTTGTGAGAAAAAGAGAGTGAGAGAGAGAGCCAGAGAGTAAGAGAGTGAGAGAGAGAGGAGAGAGAAGAAGAGAGACAGAGAGTGGGGAGAGGAGAGAGAGAGGAAGAGGAAAAGAGAGAGACTGGGGGGAGAGGAGAGAGAAAGAGAGAGAGTGGAGGAAAGAAGAGAGAGAGACAGAATGGGGAGGAGGGGGGAGAGAGAGAGACAGAGCAGTGGGGAGAGAAAGAGAGGTGGTGGTGTTAATCATAGTTAGGCTGCATCAGTTGTTTTCAAACCTTGCTGCAACAGGGCTCATCTAGGAGAGGAGTGTTAGAAGACTTTGGACACAGTTGTCTGGCTGCCATCCCCATACATTCTAATTTAACTGGTATGGGTTTTGAGCTGAACACTGAGAATTAGAATTAGAATATTAGAATTAGAATATTAGAATCTGGGTGATTCTAATGTGCAGTAAAATTTGGGAGTCACCGGATTAGATATAAATGAAAAAAAAAGTCTAGTTAAAGGTCATTCCTGACTGGCAGCTGTGTGAGAAGGAAATAG
>NW_007254685.1:37801-38539 GCF_000164805.1 Carlito syrichta | reverse complement strand
ATCCTCAGCAAAAAACAAAGCAGGTGGTATCACACTACCAGACAACAAACTTTACTATAAAGTTACAATCATCAAAACAGCTTGGTATTGGTATAGGAACAGGCATATAGATCAATGGAATAGAATTGAGATTCCAGAAGCAAAACCTCAATTTCTCAACCAACTCATCTTTGACAAAGCCTCCACCACCTACCACTGGGGAGAGGAGAACCTATTCAGTAAATGGTGCTCTGAAAACTGGCTGACCACATGCAGAAGATTGAAACAGGACCCGTATCTATCCCCATGCACAGAAGTTAATTCCAAATGGATCAGAGACCTAAATGTAAAACCTCAAACCATAAGAACCTTAGAAAATGAAGGAAAAACCCTCATGGAAATCAGAACTGGCATCCAATTCCTGAACAAAACCCAAAATCCACATCTTATAAGACAGAAAATAGACAAGTGGGACCTTATTAAAATGACAAGCTTCTGCAAAGTCAAAGAAACCATCAAGAGAGCAGGGAGACAACCTACAGACTGGGAAAAAGTATTTGCCAACTCCAGGTCCGACAAAGGCTTAACATCCTGGATCTACAAGGAACTCAAACGTGCTGAAAAGAAAAAAACAAACAACCCCATTATAAAATGGGAAAAAGATATGAACAGACACTTCACAAAGGAAGACATCCGAGCAGCCAACAAACACATGAAGAAATGTTCAACCTCACTAATCATCAGGGAGATGCAAATCAA